>NC_056744.1:626962332-627209832 GCF_019279795.1 Protopterus annectens
AAGGCCTACTATACATAACATGTCTAGCAGTCTGATATCTCACTGGCTTGTTATCAGGTATGATGTCAGTAAATAATAATATACTGTACATATGCACCTCTTACTGCATGACATATAGACAAAGGGTGACAGACTTGGGGGACAGAGGCACAAACGCAGGGCCAATATTGACATATTGCTGTGATAAACTGAGAAAACTCCTGGTGTAACAGGGTTTGTTGTGACATATCTCTTCTGAGGGATATGAAGTCAGTAATTCACATGGATGTCACCATGTACTGACTGCAATCGTCAGAGTATGCTACTGCATTTCTAAAGATAGGAAATGTGTGGGTAACACACCACATGTAAGACTCCAAACTCTGGCCAGTCTGCAGATAGCCCTACAGGTGAGAGTTTCCTCAACCACATAACACTGTCATGTAGAACAGCCATATCCACACAAACCCTGTTAAACCAACATTAGTTCAAATGTAGAACAGCAATACTTACATTCTGTCCCCATGTCTGGAACATCCCCCTCCTGTTTGTTGGCCTGTCTCCACAGTGTATGTTGTAAGAGATATTTCCAACTACCCTCTGTGATGCTGTTTGTCAGACACCCACATGAAGTCCTGCTTACAGTGAAGGAAAATGGCCAACACCCACATGGTGCATAGTTATTAGGAGTGTGTTTCCATGCAACTGGCTATAGGAATGATACCACAGTTGTTCCACATGCAATTAGCAAGTGGGGACTGCAATTCATGCACAGGCCATCAGCTGATCATGAGCATTACTTACAAAACTCAAGCTGCTGCCTGTGCAAAAGAAGATGTTCTTTTCCACATTCACCATAGAGGGAGAGAGACAGAGACAGAGTGTGTGTGTATGATCCGTGGGTGGAGAGTGGCATCTGAATATTATAACAGTTGCCTATATTGTTTAATAATCCATACAGTCACATAGTAATTGCACGTGGCTGTACACATTTATGGATGAGGAGTGTCTGCACAATATCTACAGTGTTTGAAAACTGTTGGCCTTGTAATGTGAACATTGGGATATATAGGTCCTCAATATAATGATATAGCAAAACCCACATTGCAATGAGTCACACACAACTTTACATTTGACAGGACTGGGTATACAAATGCTGGATGAATACTGACTTATATTATCATGTTACACAGTTATCACAAACACCACAAACACTATAGGGCTGAGGGCTACCAAAAGCAATGCCTACAATGATTGACATCAGCACATCATGTGATACTGGCCAATTGGATGTGTGGTGGGTGGGACAGGCCTCATGATGGAAATCTCTATGTCACTGTCTGTCTCTCTCTTCCCCACATCTCTGTGTGTGTATGTTTGGCCTATTATAGTATGTTGGCCTTGGATATGTGTGAGTATTCCTATCCAATGTGTGTGCAAAGCATGAATGGTGTGCAATGTGTTGTGTGTGCACAGACATCTGCGACTGACAGATATGTATAGTCCACTGTTGTTGTCAGACAAAGGCTTCATTTCTCTAAGTATAGGAGCATGCCCAGTATGACTAGGCACTAGGAACTAAGGTTGGGGCACGATGTCAGGATAATCCTATGGTCTAGGCTTGTAAAGGCTCCAGGGCCATTAGCCTAGTACACACCTAGTAACCTATGAACCTATGACCTTCTGTACTGAGTGTGTGAATCCATTCCAGGTAGGTTGTACTCCAGTCCAGGATTTGGTGTTCTACACCTACAGCTAGCGACCTGTTTCTGTAGGATATCTGCAAATAGGTTGAAATATCGAGTCACAACGGGCAAAGATAGTGGGATACTGCAACTACTGTGTCTGTGCTTTGTGTTACATGGTTGGTGTTAGCAGAGATATTCAGACATCTATACTGTTTTACACTGTGTTGTATTATGTCATCAACTATTGACAGAAATACTTATTTTCTCACAGTTATTTCCTGGGAAATACAAGATAAATGAAGCTGTGTCCAGTATTGTGGTCTGCAGCCTACATATTCTTGCACACTCATGCCATTCTGGGGGGGTAGCTGCAGACACTTGCTGATGGGTCTGTGTAAATGGTCCAGTACCTTGGTACTGTGGTGGCTGAGGATCCCCCTGCTTGTACATATATCAGCGTAACAGAATGGCCATATCCTGCTGTGGCCATACCTCTCAGCTGTACAGATTCACCCAGGTTACCCAGAGGCAGGGGTCATATATCTGGTCAGTTCCCCTTCACATTGTGGTTTATGAGCAGGTTTGTAGCAACTCATTACTGAGTTTGCAGGCAGGGGTAGTATGGGCACACATCAGAGTTTCAGACTTCACACACTCCATGATGCCCATGCTTCTACACCCCCCACTCTTTATTATATCCTCTTCATAACATTATGCGAGTGATATCGTAGAAGTATCCCTACAGTTGTCCCTTCATCCCTGCAGTATTTAGGGGTTGGTTCACAGTTCATGCAGTAGGACATGTGGGAATGCTACTGGGATTTGTCAACATGGCCTTGCATTTGTGTTCTGTGGACTGTGTTATGTTGTTAGTTGGGACCCCATGAGATAACATACAGTGGCAGTACAGGTGAGGCACAGGCCTTTGACAGAGGAATGTAGGGCATTTGGTAGTGATGCAGGCCATCTGTAGCAGGCCAGTGCATTCTGTCACTCCTACATTCCCAGGCTGCGAGCCACTGGACTCCCTTGGGGTGACAGGGTAAGTGTGTGAGGTGTTAATGGCAATAGCTCCTGTCCATATTAATCCATTGATCTGGATATTGACAGGGTGCTGCTTACAGCGAGGACACACCTGCATGGGACACCTCTTCAACATGCTGCATTCTGTGGGTATTCCCATATAGAAGTGGAGGTTATATTGTACTCATTACCAACAGCAGGGATATGACCTGCAATAAACCTGTGGCTGATGGAGGGCTGAGCTGAGTGCATGTCTGATATGGAAGCTTCTTGCAGCTGACTCACAGATATACGTGGGACATTCCCCTTATGCTGCCTTGTGCAGGGACATAGGCAGTCTCTCAATACTTCATAACTGTGCCTTTTGTGGTCTGCCAGTAACTGACCAAACCACATCAGTATTCCATACTACACTTGCTGCTAACCTGTATGTACAATTCCAAAGGTGTGTGCAGTTGACAGTTACATTTTAGGTACTCTGTCTAGGGTACTTCCACCTGTGTACTGTGTGTATGTATGGGCCCACGTTCATGGCATGTCCATCTTTCAAATGGTGACAGATACTGACATCTACACGGTGAGTATGGATGACTGCTGAATTGGGTATTGCTGGGATGCATTGTGGTTGACATTGCAGTTGTGAGAACATGACCCTGTCTTCAACAGTACTGGCCATAGGCCACCAAGACACAACCCTCCATGCCTACATGCTGACCACTTCCACACAATATAGGACACACAACAACCTAACACACAACCCCTGCATATTGTACAAATGCAACAATCTATCCTGTAAATTGGGCCAACTCAGGTAATCTGTGCTCCACTGTTATTAAACCCACATGTACATGTTACTGCATTTCTACATAGGACTGTTGGGGTGGGGGGCACACCTGACAACTGTAAACATTTGCTATGACTGTACTGGTATTTCAGGTACTCTGTTGGCTTCCATTTCATTTTGTATTCTGACCTATCATGCAGACTAGAGGCATATCAGTAGAGTACAGATCTTAGGTTTTATTGACCTACATTTCAGTTTCAGACTTCTTACCATTAAGCACTAACATACAACTGCCAGACCCGTTGTAGTCTGTTTGTGTAGGTCTGGAGGGGGGCTGTTCACCACTGCCATCAATTGGAGGCCTTAGCACAGCCTTTCTTTATGGTCATCTACATCTGTCCTGCTGGCTGAGGCTGTCTAGTACTGCCTACTTTGTTGACACCAGTATTTGTTATGGATTTCATGCTGCCCATATAGGTGTCCACCATCTGCTGCCATCCCATTCAGCCACCCGATTCCCTTTCATGCTCACATCCATACCATAGATACAACTAGCAGAACATACTACTCCATTCAGCAATTGACAGCAAGTATGACTTACCTTGTGGTTGTGCCAGTATTGAGGATGGTGCTGGAGGGCTGACTATGTCGGGTGCACATAGTACACTCCCTATACATGGTAAAACACAGGCAGTGTCATGTTTGGCATCCTTTTTACTGTATGTGTGAGTCAGAGAGAGGTGTCATTCCCTGTGTGCCTACCATGTCAGTGTATGTGCTATGCATTGCTTCTGCCAAAGCCTGGGCATACTGGGCACGCCTCCTTCTGCCTACATGGGCAGGCTCAGGTTGTTCCTCCTCAGAGTCCCATTATGCCTGTGATGGCCTTGGCAATGGTGGGGGGGGTTGTGTGGCCCTGCCCTGTGCTGTTCCTGCTGCAACTATTTCTGTAGGATCATATTGTGTAGCATGGAATATGCAATGAAAATTTGTGTACACTTAGCTGGAGAGTACGTCAAGGCTCCACCGGATATGTCCAGGCACCCGAACCATGATTTGAGCATCCCAAACACAAGCTCTATTATGATTTGGTTTGTGTATGTGCCTCATTATGGGGTTCTTGCTTGGGTGTGTGTGCATTTCTGATGGGTGTCATCAGCCACGGCTCCAGTGCATAACCAGCATCCCCCACTAGGTGGCCAATGGGATGTACCCACTGGCAAATTTCTGGTACAGCTGTGTCATATGCCAGATGTGGGAGTTGTGATAGTTTCCAGGGCTACCAGCACACACGTTCAAGATAATGCCTTGGCCATCGCACATGACCTGGCAGTTGATGGAGGGGAAGCCCTTGCAGTTTATGTAGACCCTACCCCACTCACTGGGTGGTGCTTTGAAGTGTATGTGAGTGCAGTCTATAGCACCCACTACCTCAGGGTATTCTGCTATTTGGTGGAAGAGACGCATATTGCTGGTCATTGCCTCATGGGTGTTGAGGAAATATATGTGTTTACCGGCATGTGCTGACATGGCATCCAGGAACTGGTGGAGTACCCTGGATGCTGATGCCTGTGAGATTCCCCATGATATCCCCAGTTGGCCTTTGGAAGGTACCTGTGGCTAGTATTCTTATCCCTACACATACCTTGGTATCCACTGGGATGGGGTCCCTTCTGTTGGTTGTATGTGTGAGGTGTGGCCTGCACAGCTCAATAATTTGCTGCAAAATGTCCCTGTCCACCCTATAGCGCTCCACTTTCTCCAGCTCATGTAGCACCTGGTAGGTTACCCTGGGTCTGTACAGTCTTCTCCTCCTCCTCACAGTGGGTTGGTTATCAGCATTCACATCCTCACCACCCTCAGTCTCTTCCACATAAATATTGTATGAGACCAACAGCAGCCCCTAATATTTTGTTAGTTTTGTCAGGTAAAATTTCCCCTTCTGTGCACACTGGTGGTGTAGAGTTTGTTGGAAGAACCAGAGTGAAAGGTGTTTGCATAGTTTAAAGTAGTGTGCTGGGCTAGGCTGCTGCCTGTGTAATTGGCTGATTCTGATACATTTCACCTGCCAGCTATCCTAGTTCTCCTTGATTACCTTCCTACTGCTGTTTTCCCTTCCTATTACCTTCCCGTTTAAGCCCTGAGGCGCACTGTGCATACCCAGTGCTCAAATGTGAATAGAGGTGCTATTTCCTGTTTTTTTTTTTTTTTTTAAACCAGCAGCACGCACACTGGTTTAGGCAATGTAAACACTGCTAGGCAGCCTCAGACACACACCCCTGCCTTAGCTGTGCTTAGCTAAGGGCAAACACAGGCCACAGAGCTCCAATAAGCTTATATGCATGACATCTACCTCTTATACTTATACCATGGTGTTGCTGCACCTACACGGTTGGGTGCAAGCTAGCACTGAGAGGAAATCTGTGATTCAGTATCAATCCCCTCATTGCATAAAAAAGAATGCTAATTCATAGTTACCACACTCATCCTGGAAAAATGCTGATTTGGGTTTAAAAGCATATTTCCAACTTTTTTCTTATTTTCGAGTTGATCCCGTTTGCACACTGATGTCCTACGTTTATACAGCCAAAATTGTTATTTTTTATAATTTTGCAACTATTTCCCATGCCAATAGCCATCTATTTGGTCACTGGCATGCCTGCTACATTGAATACATGCTTTCTTTTGAGCTGTCATGCCTCCATTTTGTAATTTGCAGAAATGTATTCGGTTAGTAACCGAATACATTTCTGCAGGTTACACTGTTCCTGCACAGACACCTGCCTGCTTCCTGGATCTCTAATTCACCCCCATTTGCATGGTTTTCACCAGCAAGTGGGGTAATTAGCATACAGGAGCTGTGTCCTTGCAGGAATAGTGTAGGAGTGCTCGTGCACGTCCCGGGAGCTCATTTCTGGATCACTCGCCGGCCATATTGCGTGCAGCAGCTCTTACACTATTCCTGCATGCCGTGCAGAGCTTGCTGTATCCCAGGCATTGTCTTACAGATCTAAAGCAAGCATTGTTAGGTACATTATTCATTGGTTTACAATCAAACATGCATGTCTTCCTCTGCTACTCCCCTTTATATATTTTTTTTCTTTTGTGTAGCTTGCTTGAGTAGTCAAAACAAGATTTCAGTAAAAGGGATTTAAAAAATATGTTTCTTCTAGTGTCTAGCTTTAATGATTTAAATGATTACTTTCAAATGTTAGCAATAAAAATTACTTTAGAAACATATGTATGAAATAAAATATAGCTGGTAAAAATATAAGGGAATATGACTTGTTTTATGACCATAAGACATTTCAGTTTTTAGCCTGGCCACGTAGCATTTGTCAGGTATTTAGGAATGCTGAACTGCCCTGGAGTGCTATATGTATAAAGGATGCTACATAAAATCACATTCCTTTTCTTGGTTTTAATTTCTAGTGAATTCACATTTTTCGCACTGTAGCACAGTATGAAGACTTCCTGCCTAAATTTTGATACCCATATGTTAACACTTTGCATAACAATACTTATTCACTGAAGGGCCAGTCCTTTTAAACTGAATCTGCAACACGAAAAGTCCATACACTTCTGGAAAATATGACATAATCCAAGTATATGGTCAAAAACACTGCTGTTGTCCCATAGAATACCACTAAGCAGGAGATTATGTTACGTTTTGTCTTTGCTTCCTCTCTACTGCCACATTTCTTCTGGCAATTATCCTTTATGTTGCATGTTTCTCATTTCACAGTTCAGCTAAATCATACATGTGTAGTTCACCACTCTTACTTGAGACCTAAAAAACTGACTAGTGTTCGGAAATGTGATTTTATTTTTTTTTGTATTAACCCATTCTCACCTGTTCTCTTAAATGCAGTAAGTAAAAATCAGAAGTATGCACTTCACAAACCTATAACAAACCAAAGCCTTCATACTTTCTGTAATTACCACATGTGGGCTTTCAGTCAGCAACAATTTAGAAACAGCAGCAGTCCATTTTGTAAAGGCATCCTCTTATAATGGAGACCAAAGCTTTTTCTCAGAGCTGCTCCTGAAGTGACATTTTTTTAAAACAGAGATTCATCTGCAATAAGCAGCTATGTCAGCACTAAAAGAAAAGAATGCCATTTAATTTGGAAACTATGAATACACCCAATTTAAAAGCACAACTACACAGAGGTTTTCTTTGGGTGTTCTGGTCTCTTCCCACTTCTAAAACCCTGCTGGATATTATATTATTATTATTATTATTATTAGATATTATATCACGCATATTATTTTACTATGACTGTGCATATGTTGTAGTTAGGAGCACTGATGCCACAAATGAACCTGTAATGTAAGGATGAGTATGATGCCATGATGCAGATGGACATCACCAGGCATGGTGGTACTGTTGGTGATACATATGAATCACTTGTCATCCAGTGCAGTTTTTGTGCAGATTTTCAATCTCCTTTTCAATGTCAAGTCATCATATAAAACGTCAGGCAAGGAGTAAGACAAAAACAGATATAGTGGGGTAGAAAAGGAACTATTAGCAATCATATATATGAATGTGTGACTTTCTATGAATATATCTACAATAAAGACATTCAGGTGGGAGTACACAACAAATCTTTGCAAGATATATTCAGAAGGTTTTTTGGACAATGTACCCCTCAGACTGTATAGGATGCTATTTAACCAACAAAACTCTAATCTGAAAATGAAATTTAGACCAAAAGATAAATTATACTTAGCAGATAAATTATACTTAGCAAATATATTGACTAGATTATATTCACTAGAGATGCATGAAAATTTCATATGGCTGGGTCAATGCATTATGCTATTAGGCCCAAAGTGTGAATGGAAGTGCAGAAGCTGGAATGTGCTGGGATGTTGTTTTGATTCGAGTACAAGCAACTTGCAATACCCATAGTGCCACTGCTTACGAAATGTAAAGCAGAAGGTTTTCATATCTGCAGATATTTCAGAATTTTCACCTGTCCTATGCTAAGGACTTTGAAGGGTTCATTACCAAGAAATTAAGGAATTTCCACATCACTTACAAGAGAGAGTGAGTCTCTGGAACTGACCAGCTAATTTTTGGAGTGGCATTTCTGCCTTATTACAAGCAGTACACCAAATGCTTTAAGACATTCTTAATAAGCACTGCAACATGGATGATGCCATAATAATAATAAGAAAAATGATGAGAAACATGTAACAGATATGAATAGACCATAAACAGTCACAAGATACAAATGAGTCTATGGAAAAATACCAAGGCTCCAAAATGTATTGCAGCTGAGGTCATACAAAGGACTAGCAAGAAAATATTGTGTTTTTTCACCAAGCATCTCCGGCTTTATAAAAGCATCTATAAAGAACATCTCTTTGTGGAAATAAAGAAATGTGAGCATGCCTTCACAGAAATGAAAAAAAAAAAAAACAATGACATCACATGAAGATGAAATGTTTACCTCTTTCAGCCATTTATGCTTCTCAGGCTACTATATGATGCACTACATTACAGACTCAATAGATGTTACATAAGCTCCTACAGGATGGTACAGAGAGATTAATAGCATCACCTTCAAAGTCATTGAGAAAAGTTAATTTTCAGTGTGCCCACATGGTCAAGTAAGCCCTTAAATTGATCTATGGAGTAAAGACATTCCACCAATAACCATACTAAAAAGATAAATGCTGATCACAGCTCATGGTATGGTCTGGCAGTTGGTACAGAGGTTAAGGCTGGTGTAGCTCTTATGGTAAAGTGTTTGATTCTTGTGGCCCTTATTTGCCTACCTGTGACCTTAAACAGATCATTTAACCAGATATTGCTCTGGGGTTGCCCCTGGAAAGGAACTATATGTCTGGTGGGCCTATCAGGTTAACAAATAGGATTATTATTTTATTATTATTATTATTATGGCACACTGCTAGTCACTTTCAGGCCAAAAAGGAGGTATCCACGATGAATGCAGACAAGTCACTGCACACTGGTTCCTATTTCTAAGGGGATACTCATATGACAACAATTGCGTGGAAATCAAGCAGCACAACATTGTTGATGGACTGTCATGAATGCCACAGCAGAAGCCTGTGGAAGATTTAGCATTGATTCCATGGAGGTATACCTACCTACCATAGTGCAGCTTCATATGGAAAGCCTGAGAAATTCATAGCATGGATTCTATGCAGCTGTTCTACACATCACTTATTGTATAACTCTGTTTAGGAAGCCTTAGGAATTATTTTCATGGATTCAATGGAGGTATGCTATACATCCATCATTTTGCAGTTCTATATGAGAAGCCTGCAGAATTCTTTGCACAGATTCTACCAAGGTGTTCTAAACATCACACACTTTGCAGCCCCATATGGAGAGGTCTTAGGAATTCTTTGCATGGATTCTACAGAGGTGCACTATACATCAGTAATTGTATAGCTCCATATTAGAAGTTTGTGGAATTCTTTGCATGGAATTTTGGAGGTGCACTTTACATCATTCACTGTGCAGTTCCATATAGAAGGCCTTAGCAATTCTGTACATTGATTCCATGGAGGTGTGCTATACATCCACTGTTGTGCAGCTCTATATGAAACGCCTGAGGAATTCTTTTCACAGATTATATGGAGGTGTTTTAAACATCAGTAATTGTACAGCTCTGTATGGGAAGCCTTAAGAATTCTTTGTATAGATTCTATGAAGGTGTTCCACACATCAGTCATTGTGCAGCTCCATATGAGAAGCCTGCGGAATTCTATGAATTCATTCCATGGAGGTATATATCAACTATCGTGCATCTGCATAAGGGAAGCTTAGGATTTATTTGCACAGATTCTATTGAGGTGTTCTTTCCATCAGACATTGTACAGCTCCATATGGAAAGCTTGTTGAATTCTTTGCACAAATTCTATGGCGTTGTTCTACACACTGGTCAAAGTGCAGCTGTCTATGACAAATGCTACTGAAATGATCTACTACTTCTACAAGTACATGAGCTGGTTATGAAAAGATGGCCTGTTGGCAATGTCTAGCTTTATCCAGTTCCTACTGCTTGAATTTGTCAGCTAACTAAATGTCAGGGAATTTTACTAAGCACCTATATATGGAGTGTTTGTTCCATTTGCCCCTACATTCCCAAATACTCAATACTAGAGTCTATATTACCATGTCGACAGGCTGTTCATTGAACACCCATATGTTGACACATGTACACCGAAATACCTAAATGTCGAACGGCCACAAAAGGCATTTTTTTCCCATGGAAAAAAAATCGCTGGGCTTGGAATTTGCCATTTCCGCCACTGTAGTGCGATCTCGGAGTTGGTATATTTAAGTAGGGGGTGGTGTGGAGGGCACAGCTCCCCAAATCGGGGTGTGTGTTGTGTCTGTTGGTTTGTTTTGTTTTTTGTTGGCCCAGCGATTTTTTTACCCTGGAAAAAAAAAATCACTTTTGTGGCCATTTGACATTTAGGTATTTCAGTGTACATGTGTCGACGTAATGGCGTTTGATGAACAGCCCTGTTGACATGGTAATATAGACCCCAATACTATATAATAGAAAGGCATCTGGGGACAGTGAAAAAAATGAAAGTCCTTGTCATGTATTGTATACAGTATATATATCTTGAATATGAATGAGCTAGATACACTAATTAGTATATCATGTAGTATAACCTATAAGAAAAGTTTTGCTTCAATATACACCCCACATTCAGAGTTGCTGTTGTATTTATTGTTTATGCAGACACAAAATTGTGTTAAAATGAAGATAAATATCTACCAGAACAGAATATGCATATCTGCATAAGTGAAATTCTTCAAGAGTCTTTGTGTTTAGAAGAACAGATATATAACTCTCAGGGAGGAAATGGTTGACTTCAGCACAGTGGAATTACATCAAAGAAAGGAAATTTAAGAAATAAACTGAAGACTTTGGATTCAGAAATATGCTTTATTCTTCACTGAGAGTGGGTTGGCCAAGAGGAATCAGCATTAAAGATATTTAACCCTTTTATATTCCTGAAGAAATTCAACAAATACTGTGATCATTTAAATTAATTAAATTAATATGTTTGTGTTATTGCTCGTTTTGACAAAAATTTGCACCTGATTGAATTTCTCCCTTTTTATGCTGTATGGAGAATTATCAATAATGACTTTTAAAAAAAGATTTATTGTAAGCCCAGAAATAACTTGCTGTTTATTATATATTTGTGCTTTACAGCAATACAGAGTCCTAGTCACTGAGATAAGAATAAAAAAAGAGATACAGAAACAGTAGTAGTACCAGAAATGTGCTGTGTCTCTGCACTAGATCTATGATCTTCATTTTGTCTCTGCTCTGGAGTTTATAGTTTGATATTTTTGTTGTGTCACACAATCAGAATTTGTGAAATACTTTTGTCAGAACTTCTTTAAAAAATTGTGATTACCAGTTTTATTTATGGCAAGTACCAGCCAGGAATGTGTAATAATAGTTATTATATTAATAATTACTGAAGTAGGGAGGAGTAATGCCTCCCTCATAAAACAGAGAGTTAGAACAAGAAAGTGTGTGTGTGTGTGTGTGTGTGTGTGTGTGTGTGTGTGTGTGTGTGTGTGTGTGTGTGTGTGTGTGCGTGTGTGTGTGATAATAAAAGCCGTTTCTACTTCCAAGCACAAACTATTTCTCATAAAGCACCAAATAAAATAAAACATACTTATGCTATACTACTAACAAAATATAATAAATGTATGTTGTTGTTGTTGTTGTTTGTCTTTCAGCTTTTCCTGGTGACGGGTCGCCACAGCGGAACTCCTGTCCGCTAATGATTGGCAGTAGATTTATGCGTGTGTGTGTGTGTGTGTGTGTGTGTGTGTGTGTGTGTGTGTGTGTGTGTGTGTGTGTGTGTGTGTGTGTGTGTGCTTCCATCTGCCTGCCTATTTTGAAAGGCATTGTGCTCTGCTTGCGCACTCAGCCAAATGTTTTGCTTTTCAATCTCTTTCATTACTTTTCTTTTTCACTTCTACTTGTTTTATCATTTAATCGTTTTCATTCATTTTCCTCTTTTTTCCCCATTTCAAGGTATCACCTTTTTCTTTTAAATAAACCTTTTATGTCTGGACTGCTTTTGAAGTTTCTGACATTTAGAAAATCCAGAATGGTGTTGCTTTCCCAGCTAGAGCAGTGCATTATTAACAAGATGTGCTTTAGTCCTTCCAGCGAAGTTTCAGGAATTGTTACAACACTGAAACAGTGGAATTTTCTCTTCTCTGACTAAAAACAGAGTGAAGCAATCATTTTATTTTCATTTTTGTGACATTACTCCTTTCTTTATATAAACTGTGTGAATTGCTGTTGGAGTACATGCATTTTTTACTGCCAGTAGAATTGGATTCATTATTAAATTGTTTATATTTTTTAAAGAAAGATCTGGGCAAGATGTCTCTGTAATTACTCTTTTGCGCCAATATCTTTAAGCTGCGTTCTACAAGGCTCAGTTTCAGCTCTCCTGCTGTTCATGTCCGACACAGAGAAAACAGATGAGGCAATGAGGCATGCCTCACTAGGGAATATGGTAAGAGATTTCATTACCAGGAAGATACTTTTCTTTCACCTTCCCCCAAAGCAAGATGGCTTGATGTGTTGTTTAAAAGCACTTTTTTATCTCCCCTCCTACATGATGTAGTACAAGCCTAATAAAGGATTACTGGATGACCCGAATCAAAAGCTGTCGAGCACGTCCCATAAAGCCCATATCCCCAGCTATGTTGTTGGAAGTCTAACTCTGAACAAAACCTGCATGACATTCTTCTTCTTTGTTTTGTTTCTTATCAAGATGTTTTCCTTTATTATTAGACATTCAAACTAATTGTGCATATTATTTTCAAAAACAGTATTGGGAATGGAAGGGAATTCACAGAGAATAACAAAAAGAGCAGCACTGTAGGCAGTAACTAAAATAACATCACTTACATAACATGGAGCATTGTCTCGGACTTATCATATACACCAGGGCCACTTACATAAAGGGGTAGCAGCTGTAATTTCAGAGCGTCAGCATTTTACTTTTGAAATCTTCTACCATAGAAATGATGAGATATATGAAAACCTTCTCTGCATATGAACAGTTATGCACACTTGTATAATGAGTGGCTTGCCATGCAAATAAGGCTGCTGCCTTAAAATTAAATAATTTGTTATTAATTTTGATTTTAAAATAAATTAGCTTAACATTTGCATCCTTTGCCTTTCACGACCTATAGTTGCTGACAGATACATATTATCTTACTGAGTATTAATCACTGGAATTATGGGAATTACAAAGCATTATAGTCATGTGACTAGTTATGATTTGCTAGTGCCTACCTTTAGACACACTCCCTTTCACCAAGATAGCAGAACAAGTCACGCCTGGGATGAATTTGTAGGCATCCATCCAATCAGCTAGGTCTTATTTAAAGATTGTTAGTGTATCATATTGCCTAATCAATGGGAACAGTCTCTTCCAGGGGGAGGTACTGATAAATAAACTATACCATCATGTCTTATTTATCTGTTGTTGAAGAAGTGGATCCCTGAATCTGGTACTGGTAGAATTATTTGACTTGTGGAGATACAAGACACCCAGGAAAACAGGTTTCCTGATGGCTCCAAAGGCAAGGCATAGATCTCTCCTCTAGAGCAAATAATTTACTGAATTAAAGGACAGAGCTTCCAGTCTCTCTTGATAGCTTTCAGCATGTGATTTTTGTAGTTAGGAACTTCGGGAAGCCTTTTTAGTTGTTTCAGGTTCTTAGAGATTTACATCTGGGGGTGGGGGGGGTACTCATTACCTGGCCTAATCAATGCAGAACACAAGGGAAATGACTACTTTCAATCTAGGCAATATTTCTAAGTAATTAGCCATGCTAATTAAAAGGATTTCCTGACTACTGTTGTCACATGATGATCAAAAGCGAGAGGAATTATCAACCCATGTTTCAAGATCCCTAAAAATATTTTCATTTTGATTTGGGGTATTGCCTGTGCTGTGTACTCCAGGGAAGGGTTCTCTACCAATTGTGACAATACTGCACTTTCTGTATTTAATTTGAGCTCATTTTCAATACACAAGGTATTTGCTAGTATAAGTTCTTGCTGAAGATATGGAGAATCAGACAGCAGCTATGACAGTCAGCGATGGACTTGACAATAACACAGTTATAAGCAAACTTAATTAGGTAGAGATCCTGGTTAGTCTGAAGATCAGAAAAGGAGTGGTTCCGTGCACTGAACTGGGGGGCCATGACTGATCACCTTTACACTTTCTGATGAGGCACCTGCCATTTGCACCACTTGGGTTTTATCTTTTAGCTAGTTTGTTATCAATTTTACTACATAGGAATCTATTTTTAAATCAGTTAGCCTACGTACAATCCCATCATAGAGTATGATGTCCAATGTCTTTACCAGTTCAAGATATGACATGTGCATAGCATAGCTGTTTTCACCAGCCTGTGTAACTCTTTCTAAGAAATTAACCAGATTCATTAGGCAAACTTCTGAGAGTTAAGTCTAATGAGTTTTCAGATATCATAGTTTATTGGGTCCCTTAAAATATGCGTCATGATTTTGCAGATGATGAGTGTATAATTCCCAGGGTCAGTGGTACAGCCACCCTTGTGGATTGTTATCAGCAGTACAGTGTGCCAAACTTCAGGGGCAAAACTTATGGCTATACTTTGGTTGAACAGTCTGAGAACTGGTTTATCCAGATGATGTTTATTAAACAACAGGTATATTGTCTGGCCACATAGATTATGTATTTTTGGTCTTAGAAATCACCTTCAGTACATTTAGTGGAATCTACTGCCACAATCTGACATATTGCAGTATACCAAGTTTCCAATGAGAGTGCTGTTTTGTACATTTTCTCATTATGCAGAACACAGTAATGGCCTGCAATAGTTCTCTCCTGAATAATTAGACCACAGTAAATATCCTGTATATGTCACAAAGAATATATAATTTCAGTTGTAATATGCCAAAGCTACAAGTCAGCTTTCGAGTGTAAAAAGCTGTGAGGTCAAAATCAGTGAGAATGATGCATACAGTATTGTCGTATGAGCGTGAAATGCACAAATGTAAACAGAAGAATACATGGTGACTCAGTCACATTCTACAAAAATACCATCAGTAAACATACAGCATGCACTACCATAATGATCATTACAGACTCTATAGTAATAAGATTTCTTTCATTCAGAAAAAAAGAATGAAACACTTTAGGTTAAGACAGTTATGAAATTTGTACTGAGATGATTCGGATAAGATCTTTGGTCTACATAAGAGACTGCAAGTCATTCACTAGTCAATATACTTGAAACACTGCCCACTCAGTTCCATAGGAATAGAACTACTCAAGGGTGCCCCACTCTGGCTGGTTGTAAACCCTCTTTTTATAAAATATATACTTTCATGACACTTTCAACATTTGGCTATTGGGTTACAATTCCATCTCCTGGTGATAGCTTTTTCTACGTATTTCTAACAAAGTTGAAATAAATGAGTATAATTTTTCTCCCCAGACATTTCACTCAGGCCATGAGATAGACACTTTGAAAAGCAAATGGAAACTGCTGAGATCCAGATGTGTTTGCATATATTTACCATATATTACCAGAAAGACATGAGGTTTACACAGAAGACAAAAATGTGCAGATATTTTTAGACCATATTTCCAGGAAAAATAAGTAATAATAATTGAAGAAAATATATATTGACAATTTTCAAGGTAAAGTTTCTCCATGCAGAGAAATACTAACTTAAAATCTGTGTGGCAGTTACATAATTTGTTGTTGTTAGAATATCTGTAGAGGCTTGTTCAAAAGGAATGCAATATGTAAGATGTCAAGCATAATTTTATTTATTTTCACTGACTCTGTTACATTTTCTTTACACTGGCTGTAGGCAACTGGAAGGAGTAGTATTATATAATATTGCCTTGTGTATCCCATAGGTGCTCTAATACTTACCCTGACATCAGTATACATTAAACTGTCCCCCGTCAGCCATAACTTATGACCTGGACTTTGTTACTTGAAGATTATGGGTCATGCATTCTTCTATAGTTGCTGTCTCTGGGCAGACTTACTGGGAAGCTCTACACTCCTGTCAAAAGGGTAGAATGAGATTGTCACTGGCTAACTGCAAATCAGGAAGGAAGAGGCAAAAATCAAAGCCAGTTCATGTAACATCCACCCACTGGTTAGTTAGAAGGTAAATATAAGTTCTTTAAGCTTGTTCTGGCTTGTGTACTACTATTATATGGGCAAAAACAACAAGTCAGTCTGTGTGATAGCCACAATGCAGCCATCCACATTTCGCACATTAAATATCAACTATGCGTGGGGGGTCTTCTAATGCATCTCAGATATATATATATATATATATATATATATATATATATGGATCTAGGACTTTTGATCGAAAGATCAAAAGTCCGAATCTATTATCACCGAGCATACTTTACCGAAAGTGCTTTTCATCGAAAAAGCGCTTACGGTAAAGTATGTTTAAAAAAAAATACAACATTAAACCTACTTCTATGCAGGGGGGCAAGCCCCCCTGCACCTCCCCACACACTCCCACTTTAATATTCTCACTCCGAGGTCGCACTACAGTAGGGAAAAGGGAATTTTCCCTTATCCGCACGACCGGCACAACAAGCATATTTCTCTGAAAGTGCTGCTTCGGTGAACAACACTTTCGGTGAAGTATACTCGGTAGTTTCTGCTTCGGTGGAAAGTGCATTCGGGGATCTGTATGGATCCCATATATATATATATATATATATATATATGTATAAAACAAACTACAGTGATCTGTTTATTTTCTAGCTTTCCATATGTGAGAGTATATAAAGTAATTCATAGGTTCATAGGTGAGCACATCGTAGTGACCTTCAAAAAGCTTCAGCACAGTCATCTTAGGTGTGAAATTATGTTTATCCATGTCATAGTTTACCATTTTAAAGATGCTGAGGAACTGTCACTGGTTTGTGTGGAGTGGGAGTTTATTCCAAAAGTGAGGAAGATGGTGGATGATGAAGCTTAACTCTTAGCTGTTGTTGCTAACAGAGATTTTGAAGTGGATCATTGTATTTGCAGATGTGTCTCTAATGCTCTTTTATGTTCACTGCATGAAAAGTCATGAGTAGGAGGGAATTGTTATGGATTTGTTATGCTTTCTTGATAGCCAATACATCAAGCATAACCTCAGTCAGACTACATTGTTGACAATACAGATTCCCTGACAAATTAAGATACCACAGCTTGACTCAATGCTTATAGAATCAACAAGCAAAACACTAAAAGTAAGCATTTCCTCCATGTTTCCCCATAAGGGGAACTGTGTCCCTAACACCCTCCTACTATGCATATATACTTACTCAAAGCTCATACCATAATGGAGAACGGGGA
Organism: Protopterus annectens; assembly: GCF_019279795.1. Classification (NCBI taxonomy): domain Eukaryota; kingdom Metazoa; phylum Chordata; order Ceratodontiformes; family Protopteridae; genus Protopterus; species Protopterus annectens. The sequence continues at coordinate 626,980,244 of NC_056744.1, forward strand.
ACACCAGTATCCATGTAGAGGACTGTTTCCTTTAATCTATAATAGTCATCACTTCAACTCAGCCTGACAACTGTTTTTCATCAATTAATAAGGCATTCAGTGAAACCAGCTAAGCAAAATAGTTCTATGAGACGTACCATGTCAAAAAGGACCACCTGTTTTTCATGGCGACAGATATGTGGCATATGTCACCATTCAGAAGATAACATGAGACAAATAATAGGGCAATTCATTAGCCTATCTGAGAAAATCAGACTTCAAAGTGCATCAGTCATCCTAATAATGAACCTCTACATCCCTGTAATTAAACCAAGCATTTTGTGAGGGGGCACATACGTCGGCACTGTACTCTATGATTGACTAAACCTGTGCAATATAAAAGGACACAAACACATCCCCACAGCGAACAGAAGTGCCTCTGAGTAATGTTGCCACACCAAAAACTTTCTTACAGCCACAGCAAACTACTGAACAAAGGAGAGGTTTCTGTCTGCACTTGTACCTAACTTCTACAGCACTGTCTCTAGCTTAAGTGTCTTTACCTTGATATAATAGGTTTCAGGAACGTTTTGCTTTCCACAGGTGACTATGCTACACAGGTGTTGCTTATATCTAACCCCTGCTAAAGTAGCAAGGTATCAGAAAAGAAGAGGATAATGAATTAAATAAAGTATGCATTCATCAGCAAACGTGGTGAGCTACACATCTGTTGTCAATATGGGCATCTGAGAAGTATTAAAATGGCATAAAAATGTTTAAAGCTAAATCTTGCCACTGTATCCGGGTTACTTGTGAGTGATATGATCCCAGTTTATGTTGGTAAGGGCCTTATTTTAGGGTAGTCCCCTTCATAACACCCCTAAAACCGTTAGTATTGCACAGAAGGCTGACCTGTCTTTTGATACATAATATTACAGTGTCATGGTCTTATTTTACAAGAAAGACTACAATGGCTGGAGCCGAGCAAAACAGGGGTATGTTATTTAAAACAAGAGGCAGTATATTGTTTCACTTGTAGGTGTTTTATAAGTTATTCCAAGTAGGTTGAATGTATAATCTCAATGAGGTATTGTAGAGATAACAACTGTCACAGCTGACTGATAGATAACCAAATTCTTCCAAAATGTATGTGTTTGTTTGGACTGTTAGTTCTTTAAATTTAGTATGATATTCTTTTGTTTTCTTAGGGGGACATGCTAGTAGTCCAGTAACTGCCAATTATGTGACATTTATTTATTTATTTATTTGTTTGTTTGTTTGTTTGTTTATTTTATTTGTTTGCATTTGTTTACCAGGATAGCCCACTAAGCCAAGGTGAGCAGATTTTCAGTGGAGGCCCTGGGAGAAAAGATCCAGACATAGTTCAACTACTACATAGTACAATAACAGAATTGTAAGGTAACATATTGTACATATACTGAAAGTAATATGGTAGCACACTGTACATACACTATAAAGCAATTTATTACATGTGAGCAATGTAGCAATATGTTACATATGAGCAACATAGTACAATCCAATACAGCAACATACAGTAAACAGTCCTGAACGGGCAGTGTACAATAGGTCAATTTAAGACCAGTCCTTAGAGTTAGATATTAGCTCACAGCAATATGTTTAGCAATGGGCACAGTTAGTTACAGGAAGAGCTTGGTGAGAAATAAAAGTAAAATGTCAGATGGTAATCTAGGTAGTTTGTTATAAGCCAGATAGCAGAAGGTTAAGTTTAAGAGAAGGCTTGAATGTGGACAGGAAGAAGGGGGCTCAAGTTATACAAACTGTATTGTTAGTACAGCAGCACAGCCAATAAGAGGTAAAGTGCTGTTTCAGGAATTTCTTAAAGAGAGGGGCGCTGCTGATGGACCTTATTGAGGGTGGGAGATTATTCCACAGTTTAGCTACAGCAAAAGAGCAATGCACATACCTCTCAACTTTACCGAATTTCTCAGTTTTTACCAGTTTTGAGGTCCAAATAATGTGATGCCAAGATTCCCGCGTGGCACCCCTTAATTTCTGAATTTCCCAGATTTTTTTTTTAATTTTTCTTTCCGGCTTTTTGGGCTGATGTCATCACATGCAGAGGCATGCACAATGATGTTAGCTCCGTGAACAGCCTGCCAGCTTGTTGGAATTGGCTGAAGGCTTGAGGGATTCACTGTACTTTCTTTCTGGCCAGCCAGCAACCATGCGTGCATTTCCCCAGCTGCTCCAGGTAAGTAGGACAAGTAAACTTTTAGGAGCTGCATTTCAATTACTGCACTAGTTGAGCAAGCATATAGTTGGTGATGTGAATTATATGCAAACGGTTCTTTCTTTTCTGCTGCACTTCATTCTCACTAGTAGTGATTTGAATTACACAAGGGTGTGTGTGTGTGTGTGTGTGTGTGTGTGTGTGTGTGTGTGTGTGTGTGTGTGTGTGTGTGTGTGTGTGTGTGTGTGTGTGTGTGTGTGTGTGTGTGTGTGTGTGTGTGTGTGTGTGTAAAATGCCCTACGTAGGTATACCTGGTGTGCGTGTGTGTGTGTAAAATGCCCTACTTAGGTATACCTGGTGTGAGTGTGTGTGTGTGTGTGTGTGTGTGTGTGTGTGTGTGTGTGTGTGTGTGTGTGTGTGTGTGTGTGTAAAATGCCCCACGTAGGTATACCTGGTATGTGTGTGTGTGTGTGTGTGTGTGTGTGTGTGTGTGTGTGTGTGTGTGTGTGTGTATGTGTGTGTGTGTGTATGTGTGTGTAAAATGCCCCCAGTTACGTATACCTGGTGGTTAGGACTACTCAGGCTCAAACCCTGTTACTTAGGTACCCTTACCACCACGTCTGACTGAAGGAGTCATAGCTCTCAATTTTACAAATTTTCACAAAATGTCTGGAATGTTTGACTCATACTTTTGGTCTGTTCCTCTTAAAATTCAGATGGTTTGGTGGTTTAGTGGTAGTGTTGTTGCCTCACAGCAAGAGGTTCTCTGGTTTGACTCTCGGCTGAAGTGCCTTCTGTGTTGAGTCTGCATGCCCCCCTGTGTTTGTGTGGGTTTCCTCTGGGTGCTCTAGTTTCCTCCCATGATACAAAGACATGTGTCTGGAGCCTCTGCTGAAAATTGGCATCCTTCCAAGTCAGACTTTCCTGGTAAACAAATGTTAAATAAAAATAAAATTTGTGGTTTTCTAGCAAATCAGTGAGAACTGAATTCACTAAATAATAATAGCCATTTAAGTTTCGGTCTTCCTATCTTACAGGAAACACATGGTAACACAACATTTTATTCTAGCAACTTTCTAAGATTATACAAGCAACATTTAAAATGTGTCCCCGGTTTTCGGCCTTTGCTCCCCCCCCCAATACATTTTGGCTTTCTCCTTATTTCTTGTGCTGCACAGTTCTTCAGGCAAAGAGAAGTTTAGTGCTGCTTATGCAAAGTCTACTTGCATTGTTAGTAGCACAATAGGTAGTATTCTTGCTTTTGCTGCAGAAGGCTATGGGTTCTACTCCCACAGTATGTAGATGGATTGCTGATACTGTACTGTGTTGTACTTTTAAAAGGAGTGGATGCTGCAGTCAAGAGAATGCCCTCCTTTGGCAGAGATACCTAATAGCTATGAACCTGTTATCATTTTCCATCCATTTCCTATTGAAATATTATTAGCTTATCATTTTTTTAATGTAACATATGCAATTTATTCTTCAAGGGCAGCAGGCACTTTACTTATACTTGAAACAATGAAATATAAAGTTGTTTGCTAGCAGAAACCTCTTCATTAGTTACAGATTTCTTTAATGTGGAATTATTTAGATGACGTTTACTTCTGCAGAAATTGTGCATATTTACTGATACTGGTGGACTGTAGAAGTTTGAGTAGACTTTTATGATGAAAATGTTATGAATTGGGCAGTTTTGTCATTATTGGTTCATGCATTTTGTTTTATTGCTTACTGGAAAAATGTTCAGAACAATAAATTTAAAACGTGCTCTAACAAGTGTGCTGCATTATACAAGGAATATAATTTATTACAGTCAGGAAGGTGTATCAAAGAACACATGTATGTTTCGTGTGCAAGGGGTCTATGATTTGAAAACAGCCCAAAGGTAATCTTTATCCACCACTGGCCAGATGCATTTTCTTTGAATGTATGTGTCAATGCTGTTTCAATGAATGTGTGTTTTAAGGGAAGAGAGGTTTTAATGCTAAGTATATTTTCATTGTGAGACTGTATTGCTTTGTTTAGCAGATGTCTATTAGTGTCTGTGCTACAAAATGTAAAACAAAAGTTTTAAATGAAATCCATATAGTTACTGTAGAAGTAAAGCAGTATGCACATTGCAGTGTTTATGGTAAATGGGACGAAATAGCCAAGTAATCAGTGTCGGCTCGTAATATTGGACTGCAGCCCCCCCCCAGCTGTGAACCACAATGGTACAGTCCTTGAGTCCTACAAATCCTTGGCTCCATATAAAGTGAATCCGGATTCAGAAAGAAAGAAGCAGACTGCTGATTCCCCAGAAGTCTATGTGGTGCTAACCGCAGCTAAGTGGATACTGCAGGCACAAGAAAGCTATGTGGAGTACTGGAGAAAGGTGTGTGTGTGTGTGTGTGTGTGTGTGTGTGTGTGTGTGTGTGTGTGTGTGTGTGTGTGTGTGTGTGTAATGCCCCAGTTGCTTTATACTGACAGCTAGAGAGAACTCAGGATACCTGCTGGGGGGCTTGAACCCTGTACCTTAGGTGTAGGTAACAAGAGCCTGAATTCCCTACCCACCACCATTTGTGAAATGTTTGCAGATTTCTGCCTCATATTTTGTTCTGTTTCTCATAAAATCTGTGGTTTCTGAGTTTTTTAATTCTTTAAATAGTTGATGGTGCATTAGTAGCATTGTTGCCTCACAGCTAGAGATTCTCTGGTTTGATTCTTGGCTGGGGTGTCTTCTGTGTGGCATCTGCATGTCCTCCCTGTGTTTGTATGGGTTTGCTCTGGTGTCCTCCCAAGTTACAAAGACATGTGTCTGCAGTATTTCTCCCTGGGCCTCTGCTGAAAATTGGCTTTTGTTCCAAGTCATTCTTTTCTGGTTAACAAATGTTAAATAAGTAAAACTGACAGGCATTTGAATTTCAGATTTCATATTCTTCAGAAAGTACATAGTAACACAAAATGTTTTATTCTAGCAATTTTCTAAGTTTATAAGATGAATATTTGAAATATGTTCCTATTTTTGGGACTGTATTCCCCCATTATTGGCTTCGTCCAGGTTTGTGTGCTAAGGGTGAGAGCTATGGTGAGAAGTGAATTCACTGAATATTTCTGAGGGCTTTATTCCCATTACTGGCTTTGTCCAGGTGTTTTTTGCTAAGAGGCTGACAGCTATGGTGAGAACTGAATTCACTAAATAGTAGCCATTTAAGTTTCAGTCTTCCTCTCGTTCACAAAACAGCTGATTTGGCATAGTGGTATGTTGTTCTGACTGTTTTGCACAGGGTCCTGGGTTCAAGTCATGGTAGTGAAATGCATGGTGATAGCACAGCATTTTATTCTAGCAACTTTCCAAGATTATACAAGCAATGTTTAAAATGTGTCCCTGGTTTTTGGGCTTTTGTCCCTTCCCAATACATTTCGGCTTTTTCTAGATTTCTTGTGCTGCAAAGTTGAGAGATACAGCTGAGTGTCAATTAGATTGTACAAGGAGCTGAGAGCTGCAGGGGAAGAGACATTTAGTGCTGCTTATGGTCAGTCTGCTTGCATCGTTAATAGCACAACAGGTAGTGTACTTGCTTTTGATGCAGAAGGCTGTGGGTTCTACTCTCACAGTATGTAAATGCATTGCTGATATTGTACTATGTTGTAAACAAGGTGGATATTGCCGTCTTAAGAATGTCCTCTTTGGCGAATATACCTAGTAACTATGAACTGTCTGTTATTTGCCATCCATTCCTTATTGCAATATTACTAGCTTATTATTTTTTTAATGTAATATAGGCAATTTATTCCTCAAGGACAACAGGCACTTTATTTGTAGATGAAACAATGAAATATAAAGTTGTTTGCAAGCAGCAACCTCTTCAATGGCTACAGATCTTTTTAATGTGGAATTATTTAAATGACCTTTACTTCTGCAGAGATTGTGCATATTTACTGATACTGGTGGATTGTAGAAGCTTGAGTAGACTTTTATGATGGAAATTATCTCAATTGGGCGGTTTTGTCATTATTGGTGCATGCATTTTGTTTCATTGTTTACTGGAAAAATGTTCAAAACAATAAATTTAAAACACCCTCTAACAACTGTACTGTATTATACAAGGAATATAATTTAATGCAATCAGGAAAGTGCATCACAGAACACATGCATGTTTTTTGTGCAAGGGGCCTATCATTTAAAAATAACCCAAAGTTAATCTTTATCTGCCACTAGCCAAATGTATTTTCTTTGAATGTGGGTTGCAATGCTGTTTCAATGAATGTGAGTTTCAAGGGCAGAGAAGTTTTAATGCTAAGTCTGTTTGCATTGTGAGACTGCATTGCTTTGTTTAGCAGATATGTGTGTGCTGTAAAATGCAAAATAAAACCTTCAAATGAAGTCCAAATCATCATAGAAGTAAAGCAGTATGCACATTAGTGTTTATGGTAATTGGGGTGAAATAGTGAAGTAATGGTTGATTGGAATGGCTGCAGGGGGGAGGCTCCATTCGACCATGATTTTGTGAGGGGGAAGGGTGACAAACTCAAAGACAGCTCTGGCTGAACTATACCTCTCAACTGTCCAGATTTTCACAGAATGAATAGATTTCTGCTTCTTATTTTTGGTTTGTTCCTCATAAAATTTTTGGTTTTCTGGCAAATCATTTAGGAATTAAGTTACTAAATAATGACAGACACTGAGTATCAGACTTCATAACCTTCAGAAAAATGCATGCTAAAGCAGGACCTGTTGTATTCTATCAACTGTCTCAGTTTATACAAGAGCAATTTTTAGTACTGTTTATATGCTCCCCCCAATTTATTTGGCCTTGTCCAGATTTCCTGCATTAACAGGTTGAGAGGTACGTGCAAATAAATTGCTTTATAGAATTAGGCATATCCAAACCTCTCAACTGTCCCTGATTTTGGCCCAAGATGTTGCTCTTCCCCTAATAATCTCTCTGTAAATGACAATTTTGGAAGAAAACGTGGAGGGTTTACAATTAATAAATAACTAATAATCAGAGTTATAGATTACTTTTATTTCAGAAATGCATGTAGATTCTTTTATTTTGTCAGCTGCTCAAGTTAGCAGTATTACCTTCTTTGGCAGGTTCCCAGCTGTATTGTGTGGCTAATTTATATTTTTGCATCACATTTTTGGTTCATTTTTCATAAAATTGTGGGTTTTTTCGCAAATTAGTGGCAAATCATTAAAGACTGAAGTTAGAAAATAATGACAGACATTTGAGTTTCAGATTTCATACCCTTCAGAAAATTCATACTAATGCAAGACCTACTATTCTATTATCGTTCTAAGTTTATAAAAGCAATATTTAAAAAATGTCCTTATTTTTGGGCCTTTGTCCTACTTCTATGTATGGGTTTGTCCAGATTTCTTGCTCTGAGGTTGAGAGGTATGAAAAATGTCTCAGGGCCATCACAGACAGCTAGAGACATTTCAAATCGTGACATATTTGTTGCAGCCCACTCCCCCATGTAGTGACTCTGGATGTGTCCAAGCAAGGCAAGGAGCAGTTATGCAGTGTAAATGTGCAGAATATCCCCCCATCTGAGACAGACACAAGTACTACACTGGCCTTTCATCTGTCCTTGATTTTACAGAATGTTCTGGTTTCTATCATATTTTTATACTGTTGATTTATGCTTATTATTCAAAAAGTGCCTGTTGCTCTGTGTTTAAGAAGTAATGCTTTAATGACCATCAAGTAAGCTTGTCTGAGATTGTAAGATGCAAGTAAGCTTTAATAAGCATACTGTTAGAGAACTGCCAACATTGAAAGCCTTTCTATTGTTGCGATGCAGAGAATACTTGCATGCCTAGATAACATATAAGTCTCGGGTATTGAAATGCAAATTACAGTATTTCTAATAAAGGACAGGACTACATTATTTTAAGAAGCTCATTACATTTGTTGGAGACTTGCAGTCATCTTTGCAGGCTTTACCTGTAAACTAAACAGAATGCCAATCTATCATGTGTGGTCCATAACCTGTGCAGTAATCCTTTAAGTAATGTATCTTGAGCTTGTTTCTTGTTTGCTTTTCATTTTTTACTTTGATCATGCTTTCCCCATGAAACAAGTAGATAGTTGTTGTCAGGCAGCAGGTCTTTTTTGGATAAGAAACATTTTTACAAGTGGGGGTATCACAGAGATTGCTACTTTCAGCATGTTACTTGGTACTTTAATAAAGCTGAATATAAATTATATTTAGAACTGCAGTGCAAGGAGAAGTGGTTTGAGTTGAGTGCTGCTTGTTTTTCTTATACTTGATTTTGACTGGCATTCCAGTAATGTATTTAAAAAGTAATTTATTTTTTCATGCCTCACAACCTTTTTGTTTCCATCTAGATATTAAGTAAGCTGTCATGCAGCCAATGCATTGAAATATTTTTTTCTTCTACACTTCATTTTGTCTTGATTGGACTCTCATAATGACGGTTTGGCACCCAGGGCAGCATAGTTAATTAAAGTTACAGTTTTTGTGGTTTTGAGCATAACTCCTCCCCTTTCTAGTTGGCTGCTTCCTTTCCCATTGACCCCACTCATTCTGCTGTCTCCTGCAGCCCCCCCCTTTGGTTTGACGTCACCAGCCATCACTGCAAGTAATGGGACATTGGAATGGCTGCAGGGGGACTCTGGGGCCATATTTTGGTTGTCTTCAGTTTGCGTTTGAAAGTTGGTATCCCACAATTCTACTGGAGTGGGCGGGATTACATAATTACGTATGCAAATTTTATATTAATCAGCATACAGCTTTGTACCTATTTTTCATGGGCCTTTTTCCAGATTTTTTATGTTTCCAGGCTGAGAGGTATGGTAACACATTTGTCCTGCCATGTAGGCTGGTTTTGCTACATTTAGGAGCAGTTGGTTATTGGATCAGAGGGGTCTGTTTGGATGATACTCTGTGAGCAGGGAAGACAAGGAAGGGCAGTTAGATGGTTCATAGGTTCATACTAGGCTATCTGCCCTGGGGCAATTATAAGCCTAGCCCGATTCTGTATGGCTTACGCCACCCCTTGATTTGAGTATACTGTGCCCTTTTTAAGGTTTAGTTTACTATGCCTCTGTCTAATAGTGACACGGGAGTAATCCCTGGGACAAACCTACGATCCCCCATCCACCTATCGAGATTCTTCTTGAAGAGATTCAGTGAGGTGCTCTGCCTCACATGAACTGGAATTCTATTCCAGAGCGAAGGGAGCCTCTGGGTTATGAACCTGTCCCTCCAGCAAGTTCTATTTATTTCTGTGCTGAGGTTCAAGTCCCTCGAGCGTGTGGCTCTAAGGGATTTAGATTTACTGAGGTGGAGCATGTCCATTAATTCTGGATTTGACATAGCTTTGTGTGTCAGGCATAGATCGCCTCAAAGTAGGCGGTATGCAACTGAGTAGAGATCGAGTTTTTTTAACCGAGCAGCATATGGCATCTGTTTGAGACCCTTGATCCTCTTGGTGAGATACTTTTGGGGTCTTTCTAATTGCTGCAGGTGTCGATTAAGGTACATCCCAAAAGGGGCATTGTATTCTATGAAGGGCCTGATGAGGGATGAATAAAGGGGCACGATTACCTCTCTTGATCTTGATGTGAAACCCTTCGTGATGAGGTGGGCTATATAGAAGGTCTTTCTAACCACTTTGGCAATGTGGTTTTCAAAGGAGAGATTGCTATCAACTTGGGTCCCCAGGTCCCTAATAACTTTCTCTGTACTTAATGGGTTTCTGCCTATGTGGTAATTTGTGGGCACATTGTTTTTGCCAAAGGGTATGACTATACATTTTTTGGCATTTAGCTTTAAACCATGGTGCTGGCACCAGTTATCTGTCTCTGTGAGACCTTTTTGAAGGATGTTTGTGTCAGCTGGAGAGTTGATTATGGCACCCAGTTTGCAGTCATCTGCGAACTTGGTGAGCCATAGTCCTCCCACGTTTGCCTGTACCTCGGAAAAGTATATACCAAACAAGAGTGGTCCCAGGACAGAACCCTGTGGGATGCCACTTGTGACCGGTTTTGAGTCTGACATGGCTCCAGCAACTCTCACTCTGTGGGTTCTGTCTTTGAGCCAGTTTGTGACCCATCTTGTGACATAGAGGTTTATATTTAAGCTGGATAGCTTATCTATGATGCCCGAGTGGGGTATTGTGTCAAATGCCTTTGCAAGGTCCAGATAGGCTGTGTGGACTACCTTCCCATCATCTATGGCTTTGGTGACTGTTTCGAAGAAGTCAACCAGGTTCAAAAGGCAGGATCTGCCCTTGACAAAGCCGAACTGGGTAGGATCTAGTGTCTGTAGGTCCACAATGTCTTTGTTTATGAGCTCCATGATGATCCTCTCCATAGCCTTGCAGACTAAGCTAGTCAGGCTTATGGGGCGATAGTTTCCAGGGTCCGTAGAGGCTCCACCTTTGTGGAGTGGGACCACTGTTGCTGTACCCCATTCTGTGGGCACATATCCTGTAGTGAGGCTGAGATTGTATAGCTGTTTTATTTGAGGGATTAGTTCCTCTTGGAGTTCATGTAGGACACAACCTGGGACGCCATCTGGTCCCATGGAAGCAGTGTTTTTTGCTTTGGAGAGGGCAGCCTTCACCTGAGCATCTGAGATGTTTGGGAGGCATCCCTCTGCCGGGACAGATACTTGCTCTTTTGGGGGGAGGGGGTGGAGAAGTTTGCACTGAACCTGTCTGCCAGGATATTGGCGATGTCTGTGAGTTCAGTGTATTTTTTGTCATTTACAATCAACTCAGAACAAGTCTGGGAGTTGCATCCCAGGTTTCTAACATAACTGAAAAAAGCCTTATGATTCTCTTTGGTGTCCTGTGCAATTTGTCTCTCGAAGCTGGCCTTGGAGGATTTTATGAGGGATCGTAATTTTTTGCTAGTACTGATCAGAGATGCCTTCCCTATTAGGGATTTTGCTCTATCATGTAGTAGCTTCCTCCTTCTGTTGTGCAGTTTATTTATGGCAGGGGTCCACCAGACTGGACGCCTGCCTTTGGATGATTGGGTCTTGGTTTTGTTTGGGATAGCATGATCCATGCATTCCTGGAGATGTCTGTAGAATGCGTTTATATAGGATTCTGCAGTTTGGGCCGTAGTTTCCACTGGCCCTGGGGCTTTGAAGGATTCCACTTCAGTTTTGAGAAGTGAGAAGTTCGCTTTTGAGAAGTTTTTCACTGTGGTTTTCTGGGCTGGGGGTGGGGTCGGGATGTGGACATCCAGTGAAATTAATTTATGGTCTGATCTTACCAATGAGGGATATACTTCTGGTGTGGAGCATAGAGTCCCCATGTTGGTAATGATCAGGTCTAGTATGTTGTCCCCTCTTGTGTGAGTGGTGACTAGTTGCTCCATAGCATTTGAGTTTATAATTTCCAGGAACCTTTGGGCTAAGGTGCTGGGGCTTGAGTAGTGCTCCCAGTCAATGTTTGGGTAGTTGAAGTCACCCAATATAATGGTGTTCGGAGAGATCTTCATGTTCTCCAATGTTTTCAGGAAAGCCGAGTGGGATTCCCGACTTTGAGAGGGTGGTCTGTAGGATGCTATAAACTGAAAAGCAGTCTTGCCCACTGTTAGTTGCATATGGATGGTCTCCGATACTTCATGCAATGCCACTAACCTGGAGGTGTGGATATCCTTGATAAATATGGAAACTCCCCTTCCTTTTGTGGTTCGGTCTGGGTTTTGGGGCCAAAAAGCATGATATGAGGTATAGCCTGCTAGTGTTGGAGTGCTCTCTGGAGCCTTGAACCAGGTTTCTGTCACTGCACAGATATCGATGTTCTCCATACTGAGGAGAGCTTCGAGTGCGTGCATCTTGAGGTTAATACTTCTGGCATTTAGCAGCATTACCCTTAGTTTCTTGTTCCTTGTGCTGTCTATGGGGGTGGGTTTGACTTTTGAGCCTTGCCTAAAAAAGGCACTATGGGGGTGGCAAGAGCCTTTGCCAATATCCGAAAGCCCAGTGGTGACAGGTGCAAGCCGTCCCTAGCGAAGCAATGTGGCTTGTCGAGCATGTCATCCCAGGCTGACAGACACTGGATCCCCTTTGAATGACACCAAAATTTTAGCCAATTCGATCATTTTGTCTTTGTACTGTGGCATCATTCTAGGTGAGGGTAAGATGCTGCTCAAGGTCAGGGTCATACCAGCCTGGGCTACATGATCAGAGAGCTCCTCTATGTCTCTTTTCATGTAATCCAGTGAGGTACGTCTCAGGTCATTCACACCAGCATGTACAATGACTGAGTCATATTTGTATTTGCTTTGGAGTGGCCTGAGTGCTTGCGTTATGTGGCGGATCCTAGCACCCGACAGGCAGCTCACCGTGACCTTCTCTTTATTCAGCCTGGTGAGCGGGACATCAGTGTGTCTGACAATAGAGTCACCTATAACAAGAGTATCAGGTGTGTTAGTCAGCCTTAAGGGCTGTGGCTGCTTGGCACACTGACTTTGTGGGTTATGTGTTGTGTGTGTTTTGTTTTGAGGTAGCGTTTGCTTGGATGTCTGCTTTGGAGGTCTCTGTTGCTTAGGTAGATTTTTATTTAGAGCCTCCGAGTATGTTTTTGTGTATTTATGTGTTTGGTTCGCTGATGTGGTGGGACTATGTGATACTGGAATTGTGTTATGTGAGGTTACCTTCTCCTCCTGACTGGTTACACCAGTTTTGAGATGAGAGAGCTCAGCCTCCAGTTTGGCTAAATAGTTGCATCTCTCACATATATTTGAACCTGTTTGGAGGAGGAGAGGGTTGTCCGTGTACATGAGACAGTTGTAACATTGCCTCAAAATTTCCAGATTCACCAGCTGGACTGGAGAGGAAACCATTGACTGACCTTTGGACATGCTAGAGTAATATAGGGAAACTGAATTTAAGATGGACCAATAGAGGACAGGGTAATTGTAGAGAGTATAAGAGTAAGTAGTGCTAACTTGTAGGATTACTTAATTGGACCAGTGAAGGGCCTTAGAATGAGAATATGGTGTTTAAATTGAGAGATAGAGCAGTTCTAAGGGAAAAAGTGAAGAGCAGACTTTGTGGAGCCAGGAATAGTTTAAACCCAATTAGGCGCTGCCCGCTGTTGCGCTATGCACAAAAACGTGCAAAACCGTGCAAAAGAGGGTTTTAAGAGAGGAAGATGAAGGAGTTTTGGAATTGACCCAAAATGTCCAATAAAACTACAGTTTCAAGTCAGTAACCACTCCCACAGGGGAAGGCAGGCTGCTCAATGTTTTTCACTGCCACTGATCAACAGAGAGGCTTCCCTTTAGCCCAAGCAAAAAATGGCCTCACAGAAACTTACAAACAGTTCAAGAACAGCAAGCCTATAACTGAACTTTTTTAAATCTCAGAAAAGTGGGAAAAAAGCAAGATTTTTTGTTTTTTCAGATATAGCAGAGGTTCACAAGTATCAACAAGTTATAACAGTGCAGTAAATGACCCCACACAAGAGTGCTAGGCCAAAGACAGATAAAATGCAAGTTTTGAGAAAAAAACAATTTTAAAAATAAGTGCAAACAGGAAATTCAGTAAACAGCTCTAGGTTTATAAATAAATTTGTGAGCAGTGGTTAATTGAATAAGTGATAGACGGTGTGGTAGTTCCAGACAGTTTAGTTGGTGCAGAGATGGGCAGTGATGAAAAGAATAACTTGCATTTGTTATGAATTTCACAATTTTATTGTAACATGAAGGTAGTTTGGCTTTGAGAGAGGCATGAATATTTGTTAGGAGAGGTACACCATAAAGAAGAGAAGGTAGTAGGAAAGAAGAGGCGAGAGACTGTTTTGCAGAGTAGCTGAAAAAGTATTATTGGCTATAGAAAGCTCCCAGTTTTTGTTTTTTTTTTTCAATGTTGGTCTGAATGTGGAGGTGAAAGGTCAGGTTTTCATCTAGGATGACTCCTAACACTTTGGTATATGGTACAAGTTCAATAATTGTGCCATTTTGAGCTTGAATAGTGAAGTTTTCCTTATTTAGAGTAGTGGATTTTTTTTCGTAACTAAAGAACAAGTTTTGATTTGTTAGGGTTTAAGGCAAGATGGTGATTGAACATCCATATTTCTGTAGTGGTGAGGGCGTTTTGTGTGAGTTGGAGTAGTTCTGTTGGTGAGTTGGCAGCACAGATGATTGTGGAATCATCTGCATATTGAATGACAGTACTTTGAGTAAGAGAGGTGTAAAGGTTATTAATAAAGATGTTGAACAAAAGGGGTCCTAGTACTGATCCTTCTGTCATGCCTATTGTTGTGTTGAGGAAGGGGGAAAGTGAGGTTTGCCATTTGGTAGCATGTTGCCTGATAGAGAGGTATTTTGGAAACCAGGCATGGGATTGGAGGGATCATGCCTATTTCAGACAGTTTAGTAAATAGGAGAGAGTGGGAGATGGTATCAGTGGCCTTGGAGAGGTCTAAGACGAGAGAGAAGACAAGTTTTCCATTATCTCTGGCCAGGCTAACTGTGTCGAGGAGAAGGATATGAGAGCTGTAGTAGTGCTTTTCCCTGGTCAAAATCCATGCTGAGTTGTAGAGAGAGGATTTGGTTGTAAAGTATGCAGTGAAGAAGCTGGGTGTGGATATATTTTTCTAGGATCTTCGAGATAGGTGAGAGGAGAGCAATGAGTCAGACGTTGGAGACGTCTGCGTTACAGCCTCCTTCATACATAGGCAAAATGTATTCCCTTTTCCATATGTTGGGTATATAAGATTCTAGAACAGATCTGTTAATAAGAATGCTGATAGGTAAGGCTACAGAATTTTTGTTCAGCTGTAGGAATTCTGGAGGTAGGTTGTCTAGGGCATTGGTGCACGGTTTGAGTTTTTGAAGTAGCTTTTTTATTGTGTTGGTGGGTATAGGTGAGAGAGAGAGAGAGTTTGGTGGAAGTGGGAGTAGGGGTATGTTGGGGGATGGGTTGGGAGGAAAGGAGTAAGTTAGATTGGCAATAGTATTGATTAAATAGGAGTTAAAGAGTGTAGCTATTTCTGTGGGTGTTTTGTCAAGGTTTGGGCAAGGATTGTTATTTAATAAAAAACGAACAGCTAAAAAACACAAAATGACTTTATTACATAAAAATCCAACTGGTAAGCGTTTTCACTCCCTTTATAGAACTTCTTACAACCAAGCTGTATAATGAACAAATATATTTAAATACTTAATAACAATAACGTGATGCAAAGCATGCCTTAACCCTTTCCTTCTAAGAATAACTTTAAAGTTTTCCCCTGTCATTTAAACCAGGGTATACACATGCATTCAGCCTAATTTGCCAGCAGTATTCTCTCTAATTCAGTTAATCTTCTGCATCAAACCTATGATCAAAACCATTAACTTCATCAATTATTACAAATCTGAAGCATGCCTTATTTTTTTCTAACAACTGTTTTTGCTTAACATGTTTTGCCAAGGCATTGCTTACATCAATCTTGTCTACTGTTCTTATATGTTCATTCACTTGCATGTAGAATTCCCTAATGCTGGACACACAGAGCCATCTATACCACATATGTGGACCTGCAATTATACAAATTATTCAACTTAATTTCAAAGCTTCTTGCTGTCACTACAAAATTCTTAACTTCTTTCATATATTGACCTAACTTACAACTGTTACATCTTTTCATCCCCACTTCCAACACATCAGGCATACTTGAGCATAAATTCCTTTTTTTAAAAAATTACTTTAAACTCTTTCCTCTTTTGGAGACAAAGACGGGGTCTCCCCTTTAACATTTTTAATTTCTTGAAAATTCATTAAGAATCTCCAATTATTCTTGATTATTCCTTTGATTTTACTTCCATCTACTGAATTGTCTAAAACACATGCTAAGGAAAAATCCTTTTCATTTTCTTTTGACTTGCTATTTACATTTGCTACCTTATGTTCCCTTACATTTTTACTTCCATCCAGGAATTGTTAATGATGTCCTTGGGGTACCCTCTTTCTTGAAATTTCCTTTTGAGCTCTTCACATTCTTTTTCAAAAAATACTGCCTCATCTGTTAACCTGCTTAGTCTAGTGAATTGCCCCTTCACTATGTTTTTTTTTTTCAGACTAAACTTATGCATGCTGTTGTAGAGGAGATAGCTGTTACTTTGCATTTCCTTTTTATAAATCTTAACTTTAAAGCATTGCTAGATCTATACACATTCAGGTCCAAAAAGTAATGTTGTCCTTCCTATAATTAAATGTCAACCGAAGGTAACTCGTGGATTCATTCACATGTTTAATAAAATCTAAGAGTTCTTTTTTGGAACCCCCCCCCCAAATAAAAAAAACAAATCATCAATAAAATGTTTGTACATGATGATATGTTTTGCAAAAACTGATGCTAAAATAACTTCCTTTTCCCAGTTCATTAGGATCTATATTTGTATAACTGAGGGCAATTAGTCGCCCCCATAGCTACACTATTTTTCTGTCTATGTATTTCATCATTATACTCAAAAAAATGATATGATAAAATAACATCCAACATTCTGTGAACAATCTCACTTGTCTAGTATTAAATAATCCTGGAGTATGAAGCTCCCTATTCACCATTTCCAACCTTTCCACATTTGGTATGACTGTATATAATAAGGCAATATCTGCTGTAACCAACCACATGGAATCATCTATTTTCACATTCTTCACTAAACTTTTAAATTCAAAGGAATCTTTAATATAAGATTTACTTTGTACGACCAACTTCTGTAAATATTTATCTATGAAGATGACTAGAGGTTCAGTCTTACTGCCTTGACTGGCTACTATCAGTTTAAAATCAGGGCAATTCAGGTTTTTATGGATTTTAGGAAGTCCAGAAAACCTTCCCAGTTTGGGTTTTTCTACTCTAAAAAACTCCACTGTTTCTTTGTCAGTCAAATTAAAAAAATTCTTCTATACAAGCATCAACAACTCCATATGCTTTTTTAACAGATGCCCACATTGTTATTTGTCATCATTTAGCATCAAGGTCATTTTTTTCTACATAAAATGTCATATTAAGCACCACAACTGCACTGCCTTTATCTGCTTTCATAATATACAGCTAAGGATTTATTCTACATGGATTGTTATTTGACTCAGGGTAAAACAGGGAATTGATGGCGCTCCAAAACGTTTTAGAGTTTTGTTTATGAAGGTTTTCTAGGTTAAGGTAGTGGTCTTTTTTTTTCTTTTCTGACTAGTTGCTTTACTTGGTCAAAGAGTTGTTTGTATTTTGTCAGGTCAGAGGTGAATTTGTTTTTTTGCCAGTGTTTCCATGCCTTATCCCTTGCGGCCATTAGCTGTTTAGTGGGTTTTGTGAGCCAGGTGGTGTGATTAGTTTTTACCCTTCTTAGAATGAATGGAGCTTGGCAGTCTAGGACCTTAAGAAAAGTAGAGTTAAAGAATTCAACAGCTTCATCTAGAAGGAGTATGTTCAATGAATTCCAATTGATACATTGTAGGATGTCATTAAATATGGTGGGGCAGAAATGGGATAGGTCTCTGGTTAGTCTGCAGTGATGTCTGCTAAGAGATGGATTGTTTTACGAATTATGAAGGCAGGTAGGTGATCACTTATGGCATTGGGGAGAGTTCCTGAGGATGTAATCTTATTTGGGTCAGAGAGCAATATCCAGTCCAGGATAGTACCATTGTTATTGACTTTATTTGGTCTAGTTATGTCATTAATTAGTTGGGATAAGTTATATAGGTTGATACTGGAGATTGAATTTTGGAGGGAGATGTCTAGCCAATTGATATTGACATCTTCTAATATTATTGTTTCATTTTCTATACTGTTTGATGCCCATGACGGTATTTCCTCTAATATAGGAATACTATTGCCAGGAGGGATGTATAATACAATAATACAGATGCTTTTGCAATTGTTTATTTTAAGGAAGGAGACTAGTATTTCAGCTGAGGAGAATTGTGGAATAGGCTTGGCGTATGATATGATGGAGAAAGTGTTAGGATATATCAGACAGACTCCTCAGTCTTTTTTATGGGATCAGTCAGATCTTAGACAGGCAAAACCTGGGGGTAGGAATGCAGAATCTTTAATATAGGGCTTCAGCCATGCCTCAGTGGCTGCTATGATGTCAGGTTTGTTGTGAATTATCCAGGAGTGGAATGTTGGTGTTTTGTTCCAGATACTTTGGAGATTAATGGTAGTAAAATTTAGTGATTTGTGGGAGTTGGGGGAGGGGTTGGAGGGGGTGTATTTGGGCCTAGGTTTGGGTGTATGTCTCTACTTTGGGAAAGCTTAGAGTTTGTGGGTGGGAAAGAATGTAGATTCAGTCTTCTTCTTGGTTTAAGTGGATAATGTTGAACAAAGGTTGAGTTGCTTTTGTTGTAGTGATAGGAGGGGTGGGAACAATTCTTAATTTAAAGTATAGTATTAATTCTGTGGCATATAGGGTCGAGGATATGTTAGAGAAGCTGGTAAATGAATGAATTTTATGTGC
This sequence comes from Protopterus annectens, assembly GCF_019279795.1. NCBI lineage: Eukaryota > Metazoa > Chordata > Ceratodontiformes > Protopteridae > Protopterus > Protopterus annectens. Next base: position 626,998,862 of record NC_056744.1, read on the forward strand.
GATAGTGGTAGAAGGATGGTAGATGATATAGGTATACTGTAGTGAAGTTAGTTGCAGTAGGAGGAAGAAGGATAGAGACAGGAAGAAGAGTAAACGATCAGATGTTAGTGGCAGAGTATATGAGTGGTAGATGGGGCTAGTAAGGTTGTTTAGGTAAAAATTTAAAGATGTGAAAGTTAGAGGCAGGCTTAAGTAGAATTTGAGGTTTTGGGGTGTTATAGGGATTGGTAGTTTAGAATGAGGTAGGCAATTAGTATGTAGGTAGCAAGTGCAAATTAGTGATGTGCTGTAGGTGTGAGAGGGAATGATGTATGAGTGTTTGATAGGTGGAAGTAAGGTGATGGGTGGAGCTTAAGTAGGAATAAATGTAACTGTCAGGGGGTGGTGGGAATGGGTTTAGGGTAGGGGAGCGGAGTGAGTCCAAGAAAAGCGAAGGTGTACAGAGTGGGCTTGCCCAGGTTGTGTGGAAAATGCTTTAGAAAAACAATCAGCAAGGCAGGTAAGTAAAGTGGAGGGTAGTGTTACAGGAGAGTGATAGGGAATTGTAATAGTACTATAAGGAAGGCAAACGCTTTCATGAGGTATAGAAAGGCAGGAGTGCTTTTGATTAAGAATGGCTAGGTTGGTGATAGAGAGGAGAGGACAGAAAATGTGGGAGTACAGAGACAAAAGCAGTAGGGTGAGATTACTGAGTTGTGGAGTTGAGTGGTTCAGTAGAAGAGTTGCCTCTATGGTCAAAAAGTACAGGTATGTGGCCAAGAAGGTAAGAAGCCAGAGTCAAGAAAAATAAGAAGCAATGGGAAAGGGGAATAAAACAGGACCAGTGGTGATGCATGGGGAGGCATGGACAAATCTCAAGGAACTAGCTGGCAGTATTGACTAATGAGTGTATAGGTACATTAATACATACAATATATTGGTTGTTAAGAGTCCCAGAACTCAGCTTGAGTTCTTTGTCATGCAGGAGTAATGGCCCCTTTAGACTGCTTGTAGCAAGTTTTCTTTTAGTGGTTCTTCACTGTTTCACGATTATGTGGCTCACTTAGGGAGAAGACAGGGATGGGAGTGATTCCTGATGAAGATAAGAGATTACCGAAAGCTTTTGGAGAGATGGCAATTAAGTGATGAGAAAGTGGGGAGAGAAGAGTGCAGGAGAGGGAGTGGAGGGAAGTGTGGAGATCAAGACAGGAAATATATGAGAGAAAATAGTGTGCATGAAGGAAGCAGGTGAGGGTATGCACAGTAAGGCTGGCTGAAGGTAATTATAACTATTTCAGCAAACAGTACAGGTAGCACTTAGGTACACTGACTGAGTAACTCAACAGATCTGCCCTTACAAATGACTGCAGATGAAAAGAGGCAACTACCAGTCATGTGAGCTTGCACAATCACTTTGTTCATTTGTGTGGAACAGATAGCTAGAAATTGCACAGTGGCTGGGTTAAAACCCGGCCATTATCAACATAACATATAGTGTAAACTACTGCACACTAAAAAAATAGCATAAACAGATGACCAGTACCAAGCACAAACTATGTGTATAATAATAAACACAGACAATTATTCATGTGGGTACAATATAGGAGCAATGGTTGTACATTCAGAGTTCCATTTCACTCGAGCAAAAAGTTCAGCAGGGGACTGCAACATTAACAAGACTTAGGAATAAAAATAAAAGAAAAAACAACACTCTGAATCTAAATAATATAGGGCAGGCAGAACAGCTATGTATTCATTGACATAACCATCTTTGCCCAAAAAGGGCATGCTTAGATGCTAACCCATAAAATGCAAAAAAAAAAAAAAACAGCCAGTTCAATTGAGCAGAAAGTTCAGCAGGAGTCTACAACACTTACAAGACTCAGGAATACAAAAAAACCCCACTCTGAATCTAAATAATATAGGACAGGCTGAGGAATACAGAAAAAACACACTGAATCTAAATAATATAGAACAGGCAGAACAGCTATGTAGTCATTGAACATTACCATCCATGCCCAAATAGGGCGCACTTAGATGCTAACCCATGAAATGCACAAAAGTCAGCCCAAGTAACCTTATTAAACAGTACTAATTGCAGAGATATTAATTAATGGCTAGTTTTATTCAGGAATTGCCATGGAACAAGCATATATTCCATGCTGGAGTGTACTACAGTTAAAGCAGGTTAAGTACAGGTAATATAGACTTACATTCCTTAAAGGTTCAGAAGCAAAGAAGCAATTGCACTAACTACAGTAGCTCTGGCTCCATACACCACCATGAGTCCATGGAGTGGGGCAAGATGGGGGAAAGAGAAAGCACCAAGCTCTCAGTGCCGTTTTATATGGCACAAGGCATCATGGGAGAAATGGGAGCTGATTTAGGAAACTAGCATGAGAACAGGGAGGAAAACTGGAAAGAGGTAGAAGGTGTAAACAGGATACAGGTTAGGCTATAGTGCCTGCCCAGGCTGTGTGTAAAATTCTGTAGAAAAACACTCAGGAGTAGGCTAGGTTGGGGACAGAGAACGCATGGGAGTACAGAGACAAAAGCAGTAGGGTGAGATTACTGAGCTGCAGACTTGAATGGCTCAGTAGAAGAGTTGCCTCTATGGTCAAAAGGTACGGGTACGTGGCCAAGAAGGTAAGAATGGGCAGAGAAGCCAGAGTCAAGAAAAGTAGGAAGCAAATGGGAAAGGGGAATAAGACAGGACCAGCAGTGATGCACAGGAAGGCATGGGCAAAACTGATGGAAATAGCTAGCAAAATTGACTAATGAGTGTATATGCGCATTAATATATACAATGTGTTGGTTGTTAAGAGTCCCGGAATGCAGCCTTGAGTTCTTGGTCATGAAGGAGTAATGATCCCTTTAGACTGCTTGTAGCAAGTTTTCTTTTAGTGGTTCTTCACTGTTTCATAATTATGTGGCTCACGCAGGGAGAACACAGGGATGGGAGTGATTCAATGTATTGGTTGTTAAGAGTCCCGGATCGCAGCTTGAGTTCTTGGTCATGAAGAAGTACTGGTCCCTTTGGACTCCTTGTAGCAAGTTTTCTTTTAGTGGTTATTCACTGTTTTGTAATTATGTGGCTCACGTAGGGAGAAGATAGGGATGGGAGTGATTCATTCTTTACAGTAACTCTGGCTTCGTACACTACTATGAGTCCATGGAGTGGGGCAAGATGAGGAGAGGAGAAAGAGCCATGCAATGCATTCAATAGATATGATGGCTCCTGTCATCCTGCACATCCACTTGGTTGTTTCCCATTTAGACTTTTATATGAAAGAAAAAGTATACCACTCCCAACCACCAGTACCACAAGTTCCACCACATTTGAGAGAAAAAAAATATTCCTTATTCAGGGAATACAAGATACTGGATTAAAAAAGCAAATATAATACAGGCAGAAATCTCTCCATATTCTCTGCACAATACCTTGTTTAGGCTTCTGGCACTAAAGAGAGAGACAGAGAGAGAGAGAGAGACGCTAGGCTTAAAATGACCCACAAGATCAGCTAGCTTAGTACTCACCTATGAACCCATGGACAAGGGATTTGAACCATGTGCCTTTGACACAAGAAATGCCTGCACTAATCCACTGCTGTAACTGATACATTAAATGCAACAGGTTGTATTTTTACATATTTATTTAGGAACATGAACATTATGCAATTCTTGCAACATGTCAATACATAAGACGGGAGGGACAGAAAACATTAGGAATACCTCCCAACTTCATCAGCTGTTACCCAAACCTTTTACTTACTTCAGGAAGTGCTGACCTGCACTGCTTGGTAGATAATGTAATTCGAAGACATGCAAATTAGTCCATAATGAAGTCTTTCCTCTTTGGGGTGAATGTATTCTGAATAGCAAAATACTGTATTGTGGTAACATAACCTTAATGAATCCCTGGGTATATGTTTATCCTTCACATAAAACAATAATTTTAAAGATGTTTTGACATGTCATCTAAGAGCCAGGCACAAAATAATTTAACACTGAAAACCTAGTCTGTCTAGTAAAACTGTTTTCTTTTCAGTGAGAAGTGTTACTTATATATGATTTGTGGTTGGACGTATCAGTGTTTGTGGTGCTAGGTTTATGCTGTAGCGTTTTAGGATAGTCTGGAAGTGGAGTAATGGGAAGTTTGCTGACGAGCTTTACTTTTAGAACTGCAAGTGTAGTTTGACTACTTTGCAGTGAAATGGTTATGGTAGGAAACAGCAAAATCTTCATTCCTGTGGTCTTTTAGCTTTCATCACAGGTGTCTGTATGTAGAGCTATTACATTTAACTTAAGGAGGTATTGAAAGTACCACCCCACCACCACCACCATTCAGAGTACAGGACAGCCCCCTGCAAAAATGTTTTGTTTTGTATAAATATTGTTTCTTTGGTTCATGAATTTTAGTTTTTTGATGTTATTTTGTAGGTGCTTCTACACACCTTATTAATGACCCTTTGCCATTTGAAGTGTGGGTATGTATATATATATATATATATATATATATATATATATATATATATATATATATATTATAAATATATATATATATATATATATGAATCTCATTTCATTTATCGACTTTACCTTTAATTAAACATCAAATAACCAAGACGACTTTAATGAAAAATCACTATGCTGAAACCTCCCAGTACAGAACCACAAAAACCAACATAACAGTTATGTAGAAATTACACACATAACAATAAATATTGTCTGTTTTTGTAGGAGGGCAAGCCCCCCCTGCACTCCCCATGTGGGGGGCTGCATCCCCCATACCCCCCTGCAAATTATGTATACCAACTCGGAGATCGCAATACAGTGCCAACAAGGGTGGATTACCTGATTGTTACTGTAGTGCGAGCTGCATGTACAAGCTAAGAGCGCTGTAAAATTACTGTTAAACAAGCTGTTAAAGTTAAAAATTAAGTTAAACCTGCAGGCATATCCACCATGCAATAGTACTGGAACGCACATCTGTTTCTGTGTCTCACACAACCAGAATCACTTTCTCTTAATGGGAACTCGGCATACTGAAGTTGCAGCATGATATTTCGCTAAGATCGTCTTGCTTATTTGACATTCAATTAAATCTAAATTCGACAAATGAAATGAGACGCCCCATATATATATATATATATATATATATATATATATATATATATATATATATACACACACATAAATATGTGTGTGTGTGTGTGTGTGTGTGTGTGTGTGTGTGTGTGTGTGTGTAAGTCACTTGCACTGCGAGGAGTTCTTTTGGAATCTGGCCCCTAGAATAAGCCTGTTTGCAGACAGATCTTACTCTAGAGTAAGTCACTTGCACTAATAGCAACTCTTTTGGAATCTGTGCCTAGGGATCTACAATCTACACTCATGAGTGTGATCACTATTACATAAAAAACATGCTTTTACAACTGAAGATTAAGACAGCAGTATGACTGGGATTTCTCTTTCCCCCAAGATACAGTGGTCTCAGAGTTAATATGTAAGTATTAGGGCTGGGGGGGGTGAAAGGACTCATTAATTGCAGTACTATACATGTGTATACATATACAATATATATATTATATTATAAATGTGTATACATATGAAATACATGTACACCACTGTTCTAAAAAAACTGTAGTCAAAATCAGAATTATAGGGGGTTCATATCAGAAAGATAGAAGATTTTTGTGCATCAACTTCCAGTCACACTTTTTCTGGCAACTACATTTGTCTGTCAAAGGAGAATATTTCAATTACTTGCCTATCATCCCTAAAGTTTTGCATTTCATTGAGTTTAGCCAACTAGAGCTGTATATTTCACTGAGTTCATTTCTATGACATCAATGAAAGGTTTAAGTGTGATGGGTAATATGTTTTTGTAATGCATTTTTGCCCAGTCCTTTCAAATTTCATGTTAGATACTTCACTGCAAAACAGGCTGCTTCTGTACATGTTTGCTTTCACACATTTCTGTACCTTTGTCTGTGAACTGGAACCCACAACTCTATTTTGAGGAATTACTACAAATGTGGTTTAATGAATGCAGTTCTGTCTAGCTGAGCAGAAGATGAACACCGATAACTGTAATATTTTGTAATTACAAAACAGTAACATTTTACTTTCTGAGTAGTCTATGTATAAAAAGATTATTTTACATGTCCACCACTCTCTTAAGGAACAGGGACTACATATGAAATGTTATGATAGCATCACATCTCAGTAGTTAAGGGTTCTTCTTAAGGGTTCTTCTTTCATCACAAATGCAGGATTTAATCCTATCCTGCAGTTACTGCTTGTGCAGTGCTCTGGTTTCCTACTTCCTTCTAAAATCACATTGGCTGATTGCTACTCCAGACAGTCCATATATATTACATTTACCTTGCCTTTCTAGTCAAGATCATAGCTAAAACTGGCCTCTCTGTGAAGGACCAGTTCACTTACTTAGTTAACAAACAAGTAAACCACAACACTACAGCACAACGGCTGTCAGTGTTTTAGATGAATCTCTAATTTCTACAAATTCTGGTTCATCTAGTTTAACACAGTATCCCTTAATAAATAACTGTGAATTACTGAATCTTTAGAAAAGATAGTACGCCATTGATAAATTATTCCATTTGGGCTTCCATTTGAATACTCATATCTTAATTGCCCCCACCTCCCACACGCACCCCTACATATCCTAGGCATCCACACCACTTAAAGAGACACCCTTTTATGGCTCTGACTTGGCATCAGACAAGTCTCCTGCAATGCTCATGATACAGAAAAGAAGTCCTCATAAAACAGACAGATCATCAGTTTTAATAAACTATAAAATATACTCATTTGGTATCAGTTTTAAATGTTTATAACATTTTTTCAGTCAGCTCCTTCAGAAATCAAAAATATTTTATGGAGACCATAAAATATCTTTAACAGAAGAACTTATGATCCCTTTGGGCTTTAGTCTGCAAGTAGTTGTACAGAGTCTGGCAACTACAATTATGCAATGTGTCTGGGACAGTCTGTGAGTCCCAGTATGTGTTAGTCCGCTATATTTAAAGGCAAAACTATTTATGGAACAAATATATTGCAGAAATACTTTGGATAACATTTTATGTACCAGACAAGATATAAAAACAAGTAATTCTAGCCACCATAACAAAAACGTGAAAATTATTTGCACAGCTTTTAAAAGCACAACAAATGGAACAAATTATTCTAGCAGTGAAATATGCTTATAGCCTCATCCTAACATTCTCTTGGGAGCTTAAACTGTAATTCAAGCATTATTTCTCAAAAATGCATTTATCAGCTTCTGCCCACACATACCATGATGCAATAAAACACTGAGTTGCAAAGATCATTACAGCTGCCCACGCTGTCTCCCCCCACCAACAGCAAATCCCTAAAGCCTTTAACTAATGCTCATATAAAATGAGGCATGGATCCCATATATTTGGATAAAGTACCTGAAGCTGATATGCATAGCAATAATGCTGAAAGGCTGACATTATCATGTTGGCACTTGTTCTTTTCCAAGATTTCCAATAGTTCTAAGAAAAGCACTTCTGATATCCATACCTACAAAGGTTAAAAGTGATGGTGTTCTATCCTATGTAAGTATCAGACTTGTTACAATTCTCATATTTTATAAACAAATACAATTCTAGGTCAGAAAGTCAATCAATATCTGAAATCTAAAACCATGAGCAACTAATATTTTCTACAACATTTTATCACTATACAATGTAAACATTGAGCAAGTAATGTTTTCTATCATAACATTTTACCACTATGCAGTGTATGCAGCACTATGCTTCTGACAGACATAGACTAAGACATCAGGATTTATCATTATTTGTAAACAATGGGCTAGTCAGGGAACTGATTTCAGCCATGACCTCAGGGAATTAGAAACAATAAGAATATTAAGTAACAGCTTTGGACACTTTTACAGTAGGAAATACATATCTAAGAAATAGGAGCAAAATATACTGCTGAGATGTTAAGCAATGAAGCAGAAAATACAGTAAGGGGTAGATGGGCATTATAACAGGAATCAAGGAGATTTCAAATACGTAAAATAATGAGTAACTGAATCAAGTGTGGGACTCTGACAAAACGTAGGGAAAACGTTCTATTGGCAGCCATTACCTAAGCTGTAATAGGACTAAAGCATTGAATAGCGTTATATGATATATAGCAATATATGTGAAGTATAATGTCTGTCATGTTAATATAGTTTGATTACTTTTATATGAATGTACATTTGCCTATGTCACAAGTGATAATTCAATAAAGGTGTTTGGGGAAAAAAAGCATTGAATAGCATTTTATATACATCTGCAACTGCTGTGTGCACATGGATGGAAGGTCTTAAATCTGTGCAGTGTATGTGACATTAAAATATATAAGAAATAGAAGTTAAGGTAAAGAAAAGTAAGGAGACAAGGGGTAAATGTGTAACTTAAACGTTATACAAAAAGGCAACACAATCTGAAGATAGGTAGAAGCAAAGAGGAGGAATGGAGGGAAAGTACATACACTTAGTAAAAAGTTGGGTGTTTGTTCAGATAAACAAGTCAACATACATTCAGTTATTACATATTACATTTAGGTTTTCTGTGGATAATTCTAAGTGAATTCTGACTTGCTGAAAGTTATGCAGGGTCGTGTGAAAAAGGAGGGGGTAACCTAGGCTAACCATGCCTATTAACCTCTTTGTACAATAAATCTGGACAGCAGGACATAGCTATAAGTTATGGGGGACAAAGCCCAAAAATAGGAACATTTTTTTTAAATATTATTCATAGAAACTTAGAAAGTTTATAAAATAGTTTATTTATTAGCATGAATTTTTTTGAAAGGTATGAAGTCTGAAACTCAAATGTTTTAGCATTATTTTCTGACTTTAATCTTTAATGATTTGTCAGAAAACCAAAACTTTTATGAGGAACAGACCAAAAATATAATGCAAAATATAGACATTCTGTGAAAATCTGGACAGTTGAGAGGGATGCAGGCTACCCATGAGAATGATTTAAGGATTTGTGCTATTCTACTAGCTGGATATCAACTATATTGTTGATATGGGTGATTTCTAGATAAAGACATGCACTCACTTTATCAGAGAGCAAGTCCTCACTGGAATTGTACTTGCACTGTGGAATTACCTACTTACTTGAATCAGGAATTTAGAGAATTGTTTACCTTCAAGGACACATGATGAAGTCTGTATCACAGACACTACCCCTTCTCTTGAACAGGCTCCCCATCCATGTGAAGCAGAGCTCCTCCCTAACCCAATTCAAGTATAATTGGACAACTGGATGGGGAACAGGAAATTTATCCCTGGTTTGGCACCTATATCTCTAATCGACACACACCAGCCTAGCCTATAAATGATTCATCTTCCAGGCCCCTGCTTGTAAATGTTTCACCTCCCAAGCCCCTGCTTCCACTTTTCAAGGGTACCAGAACTTGTCAGAGATTTGGGATGCATGGCTAGGCTTAAAAAGGCCCTTGTGGTTGTTAGCCTAATAAACATTTATGAACCTAAATGGAATTCATGCATTTACCTATTCTATTCCATTGTATCGACATAATTCAGGCTCACAACTTAATTCTATTAGAAAAATTGTCTCATCGCATTTGTTATATCACTTGTGGAGACAACAGCAGGGCATTTAACCATTGCCTTTTTCTTGAGGAAACCACAGAATGAGTCTCAAGCTTCAAATACCTCATTCAAGGAAGAAGGACTGTGCTCTTCTTTGCTTTGGTGACTGGAATAAGGATGTTGTTTTACAAAGTTTAGCTGAGAATCTGCAACCAGAAAGTATGTGGAATAGTCAGTTTTACATAACTATGTTTCTGTGGTTGCACAATCTCAGAATTGGTGTGTGTGTGTGTGTGTGTGTGTGTGTGTGTGTGTGTGTGTGTGTGTGTGCGCACAATCTCAGAATTGGTGTGTGTGTGTGTGTGTGTGTGTGTGTGTGTGTGTGTGTGTGTGTGTGTGTGTGTATGTGTGTGCATGCAAGCAATCTCAGAATTGGTGTGTGTGTGTGTGTGTGTGTGTGTGTGTGTGTGTGTGTGTGTGTGTGTGTGTGTGTGTGTGTGTGTGTGTGCATAAGTGTGTCTGTGTGACTGGGTGATAGTGTGACAAAGAAAGACTGACTGGAGAGACAGAGAAAGAGAAAGAGAGAGTACTGAAATGAGTTTAGTAAGGTAATAATGACAGTGAAATAAATCTAGGACTCTGTAGAGCAATTCAGAAGGTGGGGAGAGAGAGACTGCTCTGAATCTCATCTGAAGTTCAAAGTCAGTGTAGGTAGAGATAAACAAGAGGATAATGCACATGTTAGCAAAGAGAAAGAGCCTGAATGAAGCACAACAGGAATGGTAAAATATTTGGTCATCAAATACTCCTGCAAGACAGTAACAAGTCCACGAGGATGGGGAGAATGAGATGACTGGTTGTCAGCTTGTTCACTGTCGGATGGAGAGTTGGGCTTTCTTTCAGTGACCGGGGTGCTCTCTGGTGGCCAGGTGTTATGCACTGATCATTCAGCAGATGACTATTAGTTTGACACGGAGGGCTGGAGGTAGATGGCTTGGTATGTAGTGGGCAGTGTGAGTTTAGAAGCATCCACCTAAGTAGGACTCCTTTCCCCAGTACTCTGAAATGCCCCCAGCAGTTGTCAGAATGAGACTGTACCTAGATACCCTGATCTTGTCTTCAGCTCATTCCAGCTACCTCCTTTCAGTGTGCTTACACCCACTGTTTCTCCCATTTATATGGTCCCTGTCCAAAGAGAGACACTAGACAGGTGGCAGGGGCACAGAGGTGCAGAGGAAGGTGGAGGGTGTCTGGGACATGAAAGGTAGGCAAACTGCAAAGGAGACCAAAAAAGACAGGAACAGGAACATTACCTACATTAAAACATTATCATCAAAGGGTAGCCAGAACTTGTGCCCTGATTCACTAAATGGATCTCTTTGAGGTAGCAGGGTGGATACCCAATACTTATACTTATGAATTCTGACTTCAATCCATCTCAGGGACAGGAGAGATCTTTGGGAAACTGCAGCCTCAAGCTTTTAAGGACAATAAGCCTGGCTGATATCGGAGCCATGAATTTAGTAAAATGATATTATGGTCGACATCTGCTTCATTGACTAAACAAATGTCCTTCTCTGGGATTGTGTGATCTCAGGGATATTATATGTAATTAGATGAGGGAGGTGCAGAGGGTCTTGCCCTCCTGCAAAAAATTTTTTTTTAATTTTAATATTGCATAAGCCATTGTCAGTGCTCAGCAGATACATACTAGTCTGTTGATGTCTGTGTTGCCAATATTTTGTGGTTGATGTTAAGCCTATCAACATTTGGGTCTGTCAGTTATTTTCAGTAGACATATATATGGATATAGATATAGTTGCGGTTAGAAGCTGCCTAGTTGACAGCTGATCAACAGGCATGTGAGAATGCACAAATTCAGGGGGTTGGGAAATTTGCCCTTACCCACTGTTTGTGCGATCTCAGAGTTAGTATATATAATTAGCAGTGGGTGTGGGGGGCACACACCCCAACATTGGGTGGGTTGTAGGGTGGTTTTCCTCCTGCATAAAAAAACAATGTTTGATTTTGTTTTTAGAAAGTAAGAGACTGCATGTGTTATGGCTATTTCTTGGTGCATGCATAATGACCTGTCAACTTTGGTGTTTTCAACCAAATGCAGTCAGTATTCTTTCAGTCTACTTTGGGTGTTTCACTAATAAGTGGTAAACCCATATATGTTATTTTTTTTTTCAGTTATATCTATTAGATAACATGTAAAACAGCATGCCCTCATCTATTAAGACTACAGTTTCCTTATAAAATAAATGCAATTCTGAAGGTAATACACATGGACAGCCATCTGAGAACATGATCTGTTAAGCTAAGGAAAGATGTGGTGGAATATGCACTCCTCAAGCATCAGCTGAATGACTAGCCAAATTAATCTGTATCAATATTATGAAAAGTCCTTACTGACCAGTGATCAATTTACAACAGAATTCTAGCCCTCTTTACAGGCCCAGTGATACTGAATAACTGATTGCTCCACTGCTGTGATTTGAATGGCTTTGGTAAAAGGCAACCGGATGACAGTGCTTACAAGTGGCTTTGCCCTTAATCAACTAACTCTCTGAATATGTTAGAAAAAGAATAATACGATTGAATTCAAACTTTAAAAATGCATTGTCTTTCTCCTGCTTATATTAAATTCTGATTGGTTAGGTATAGAAACTGGAGATTATGATGAGCTTCCTTTGTTTAATAAAGGACAAATACTGTCTCAGTACTGAAGAACTGGGTCTATATTACAACACCGAAGACATTGAACATCTTTAAAGGTTGAAAATGCCGGACCTCGAAGTTCCTATTGTGGGGTGCTGCACCCCCCCCCCCCACGCCCTGCTAATTATATATACCAACTCTGAGACCACAGTACAGTGAGGAAAGGACAAATATTCCGATCTTCACTGTACTGCAATCTCACAAAAAGCACATCGATGAACGGCATATCTGACATTAAAGCCGTTCGATGTTCTGCCTCTTCGATTTCGTATTAGGAACCCAAACAATTAGTACAGAAATAACTGCACACTATGTTCTTCTTTCTAATGCATTCTGTGCCCTGTTTTTCTAATCAGATTTTGTGCCCACACTGAATATAATATGCAGGGGTTCAGCAATTACTGTAGTACTATAGAACTTTGGAATAGGATTTGTTTTTACATCTTGTAAGGATCCCTCCAACTCAACCGTAAAGAGTTGTGCAGTTTATTAAACCAAAACTCATTATAAAAGTTTGTTATATCCATGTGACTTGCTATTATTAAATAGGTTTTAAGCTTCCAGATCTCACTGTTTTAATGTACGTAGACTTTTGCAATGCTGAAGCTGTTGGCAAACAGCACAGTAGTGCCAATCTTTCTGCTCTGGAATCTTTTTGAAAACAGTTATTTTATTTGTAATGAATTTTAATCAATTTATGTTTTACAGGGAATCTGTTCAATCAGAACACTTTCTGTAATTGCCAGTATTTTTCACATTACAGACATTTGTATTATATTATTAGCATTATAATTTCATCACACATCACGTTTGCAACCCCCCTCCCCAACTCTAACTTTCTCACTTAATATAATATTACTGGTGAAAATGAGCAATCTCAAGCATTAGTGGTGATTATAATCATTGTTTGCAAAGGATGCACAAGATAGCATAAGAATTAGAATTGTAGGTATTGGTCTGCCCAAAATGCTCAAGTAAACCATCCCAAACCAATGCAGCTTTTGAATCCATCTGCAACTCCTCCCACACATATTCAAAAGTCTTCCTGTTGCTGACCTTGTGACTAGACTCCACTCTTTGGCCAGTGCATGGAGTGACATTAATGTGTACTTCATCTATGCTTACTGAACATGGACATTTGCATTCTTTAAAGCCATATCAAGCTCCTGTTGGTATTTCAAGGATTGATGTTGTGATCTTCAGAAAAGGCAAAAAAGTAATTGCAAAGGAATACATACTAAATCAGGGGTTATGGGATCTTAGTGTCTAACTACATGGTTGTACCAGCATGGGGAAATGGGGAAAAGTCTCAGTAACTAAATTCATCCAAATCCGTTTTCTGCAAAATTACTCAATCCATACAGAAGGTAGTAATAAAACAGACTTACACATATCTATCAATCATTAAAAAATTAAATATTATGTTATGCATTATAGCAGAATATCAAGAGTTTTTCATTCAAATGATACATAATTCTTTTACACCCAGAAAAGTGGAATTTCACATCTCCTAACACAGCAAAGTCCATGCCTGGACAGCTTTCACCTGAGTTAAAATTCTAAGAATGCAGTTTTCTGACCTACCTGCAAACAAATGCATATGTTTCAAAAACTATTAAATATACAAAAAAAGTTAAAATACAAAAGTTATTCAGCACACACTCCTCTTCATGACAGTGATAGTAATAAAGCAGTCTTAGTAGCTCAATACACCATACTTGCCCTTGGTGCACTGGGTTTTCCCACATCAGGTAGGTGGATTCATTTTTCCAATACTGATACTACAGTGCAGCCTAAAGAGGCCATTTGGATGAGGTGCTAAACTGAAGCCTCACCTGTCTCAGTTGGTGCTAGCTCAAGTGGATGTAAAAGATCTCCCATCACTTATCAAAAAAAGAGAGGAAGTACACTGGTGCCCTGGCCAAATTTCTCAAGTCAGTATGAATACCGCTTCAGGTGTCCACTGAAAAGGGGCCATTGGACTAGTGGGAGTAAGCTGGTCAACAAGGTGTAAATAAATAAATACAAATAAAAAATATCAGCCTGACATAATGGTAATTTTATACTGAACAAGTAATTAGATAGCATGTAAATTTACTTATTATAATTATGAAAACAACTACTAATATCTTTGTAACCATGGTAGGCAGACCATAACTTATAGGGTGACATTTGTTTGTGAGGCGCTGTCACTCCATTTTTGAGAAATGTGCATAATTATGAATATCTCTGTAATATATATATATATATATATATATATATATATGAGACAAATAAATGTTAAATATCTGCAAAGCAGTTTTAGCTGTTCACCAGTTTCCAGTGCACAGTTTTTTCCAGTATTGTGTATGCTTTTGTTTGATACCATGGCATACCATATGAACACCATCTGGCATATGTTTATAATATTTGCAGATAAAAACTCATATTTTCCTCTAGTACTAAGCACCCCTCTTGTCTGAAGAACCATTCCTGACCTCTATTGCGAGTAGGTGTGTGAAATGCTCTTCCACAATGCATTCAGTAGGACAATTACTGAGAATTTTATATAAATGATGAATATGATATTTATGCATATATCCATATTTTATTACTAAACAAGTACAGATATCTGCAAACTGGTAGTACGTAGACACAGACAAGTAGTGACAACTGACAACATCTGCAACATTATGCAAGTTTCCATTTGATACCATGAAATACCATATATACTCTGATACTCTGATACAATTAAGATATAAAAAGAAATATTAATGCTGCATATTGATAATTTAGCATAAAAATAAATCACACTTTTTAACTAACTGACCATTGTATTTGTGTTATAACAAATTCCTTACTTGTGTGTTGAGCAGTCATGTGAAATGCTGTTCCACATGCTACTGCGTGGACATTGTCTGAGATACTTATATATATACTTTCTGCTAAACAATAATGTACAATGTAAAGACCTCCTCTAAACTTCAGTCTGCTTCTTCCACATGCACAACCCCATATGTAAAAATGACAAAAAGCATTGTGGATGGATGGATGGATGGATGGATGGATAACAAGGTACCCATGTAACACATGAAAAGTAGAAACATGTTTACCCCACTGCATGTTTTAGGTTCTTACTGCATGTTTCAGGTTCTTACTGTCAGACACATCCTTGGCCCATTGCAATCCCCCAAACACATAAATGCGCCTGCCAATTATAGCCATTTTAAAGACTATGACCACACACATACAGTATAAACACGCACACACACCCCACACAGCTATGTATCTATCTACCTATATGTACACACACACACACACACACACAGACACACACACACAGCATTACATTTATATTTATAACTATCAATTTATATGGGTCCCCTTCAGAGTATTGAAATTGCAGAACATCGAACCTCTGATCATCGAGGACCAGAGGATCGAATTTCTGGACTATCGAGCTCAAAAAAAAAACTAAAACGTGAAAACTTCTTAGTTTACATTTTTGCAAGGGGACAAGCCCCCCCCCCCCCCACACCCCTTGCCACTAAAATATACCAACTCTGAATTCACATTGTGGTGAAGAGAATGGCATGGAACGGGAACTTTACCATTCTCTTCAATGTAGTATGATCTCCGAGTTGGGGGTGTGGGGGGTGGAGGGGGGCTTGCCCCCCTGCTAAAACTTAAAAGCAGAGTTTTATCTTTTTTAATTTAGTATACTTTCATGTTCAGTGTTATACAACATCGATCATCTCGTCCTCGATGATGTGTGGTTCAATGTTCTGCAACTTCGAGCATTTCAAGTAGACCTACATATATATATATATATATATATATAGATAGGTAGATAGATGTGTATGTGTGTATAGTACATGCATGTGAAGTCCCCCATGAATATGGTATTGTGTTGAATGGTAAATGCTGCCGATAAGTCCAGGTATGAGCTATGGGTTTCTTGGGTCATACAGGATGACCTGTAGCTTGCAAAGATATAATATAGGACTTTGCCTATGAAGACCTGGACACGAAGAAATCTTGAGGTGAGTTTATTCTTGATCTTGACTGAGCACCTCCTCCTTTGTTCCCTGCCTTTACAGTTGCTGGAATAAATATGTAAAAGTCATTGCAGCCCTGCACTGCCAGGGTGCTCTCTATGGCTTTAAATCATCTCTCAGTGCACACATGTCCACATTCTTCAGGGTTAGGAGTGCCTGGAGGGAGTGGAGTTTCTTGTTTAGGCTCCTGACATTGAGCAGTAACACCTTTAGATTCCCTTGGGTTGGTTTTGCTATGTCCGAAGGTTTGTCACTATAGGGGGGGACAATGTTTAAGCCTATATATGAAAGCCTAGGGGGATAGGTGCAAATCATCCTGGGCAAAACAACATGGTCTGCTGACCATATCCATGCTGACAAATATTGTACCCCCATTGGAATGACACTAGAAACTAAGCCAATTATTGAAGTCAGTCATTATTTTTTCATACTGTGGCATTATTCTTGGTGAAGCTAGAACACTGCTCAATGCCAGATACATAGTAGCCTTGGACACATAGTCCGAGAGCTCCATAATATCTCTCATCATATAGTGTAGGGAGGTATGTTTCAGATAATTTTCATCCACATATTATACAATAATTGAACTTGGACTAAATCATTCTGGTACTTGTGGTCTAATGACATGAGAGTGTGGGTGATTTGGTGGATCCTGGCCACTGATAGACAACTGACCATGATTTTCTCTTTATTCAACCTGATGAGCAGAACATCTGTATGTTTCACAATGGAGTCTCCTATGACTAAAATATTGTGTAGTGTGTTTATTTATACACAGATATACATACACAAATAAGATGCATACATATATGAGTTGCCGACAACTGAGTATCAGTTGTCAAAAGGGAAAAACCAGTACAGCTGATCAAAAATCATCTGACTGCATGTACTGGCATATTTTCTGTGCAAGATTACAGTACAGAGAGGATTGGGAATTTACCCTTTCCCCGCTGTATTGTGATTTTAAAGTTGGTGTATATAATTAGCAACAGGTGGGGGGGGGGTGCAGGGAGGTTTGCCCCCCCCAACAAAAATTAGTTTCAACTTTTTTTTTATTTTTTTGATCAGTTGGAAATCAACTAGGTGTGTTTGATCATCTTGCTATTTGATAATGTTATTTTTCAATATATGGTTATACACCAATATACACACACTTATACAGATAGATATATAGATATTTATATCTATATGTATTTACCTGTACACACACACACACACACACACATATATATATATATATATATATATATATATATATATACATAGATAGTTATAGATATATAACACATGCATACACACCCACACACGCACACACACACACACACACACACACACACACACACACACACACACACACACACACACTCATACTCACACACTCACACACACACTAAGAATCAGGAGCAAAGCCAAAAGTAACTTTATTGACTGTTCACACCTTGGATTTCTGACTGTGATCAAATGTATATATTTTATACAAAAATATCTACAATAATATTTCATCCTTTCCTGCTGATTATACCTTTCGAGTTCTTTGATAATTCTTGATGCCCGAGATAATTTTTAAGTACTATTCTTATTCACTGAAAGATATTAGTAAAATATTAGGTTTTGCAGCAAAATTGTTACACCAACAATAAAAACTGTTTCCTGAATTTTGATCATTAATACATTTGGAACAATAATGCTTGCCATTGCTAACTAACATAACCAACAGAGATCAAGCGGAATGGCAGAATAAATAGAAGCTGTTTGGCCAGCCAGAAGCAAATGCAGCACAGATGTTGCTTTAACTGATTGTCTGTCAGCAACATAAATGAACAACTGTGCTGTAATGTTTGAGGCTGTTAAACAGAAAACATTACGAATGGCTTTCCAGTGTTCTTATTTGCAAAGAAACAGAAAATCAGCAATACTGGATTTTTATAATTCAGAACCAATGAGAGAAGTAGCTGGATCAATCAGATGACGTTCTTCATTGTTGTGACCATGAGCAGAGGAGCATACTTGGTTGGGCAACCACATAAGTAAATAAAAAATGTTGTCATTTTTAAAGTAGTGTAATAACATTTTTTCTGTGGAAATATGTATTTTCTAAACTTTGCTCTGCACATACAAAAGCACGGTTACTTTTGTATGTATAGAGTAATCATAACAAGCTTTATCGTGGTTTCCATGCAAGGAGTGCATGGATGTGCTGTAGGTGTGGTAGGTATAGAAGAAAAAGTGCTTGGCACTCTAGGTGATGTATGATACAGTGCAGAAGTATCATTACAGGTGCAATGAGTTAAATAGCTAACTACTATACTGATACACAGCAACTTACTACTTAGCAAGTATACTTCCCCCCTTGGAGTACAGTGAGAATCAATTTAGCAAATGCAAGCCCTGCTGTATGTTTGCAGATGTGATAAATGTACACACACCTGGCAGGCCCATGTCTTTTTGTATTGGTCACGCAGCAGTAAACAATATGAAACTTGTATCTTGCTTAGTTTAGGCACAGTATTATGCAGTAAATTTCTTTAAGTAATGGTGTAAAGCCCAAAGGCAATGTAAAATAACTTAAATGTTAGAAAGGGAATCTAAGCAACTGCAATGTTTTAATGTTATTGGTTTCATTCAGGAATGATGGCCACTGGCTTGGATGACTGGGTGGGTGGAGAAAAATCATCCTGCAGTGTGACAGCTTTCAGGCCTGAGCTGGGGGGGGGGGGGGGCCTTATTGGTTGGTGATTTTTTCCTCTCTTGTTAGTTTATTCGCACGTAGTAAAAATACAAATGTTTTACCTTCCAGTAGGAATATACAAGGTGGAATATCCTTTATTGCTCAGCAGCCTTAGCGCTAAGCATGGAGAGCCATGGCTTCTCAAAATCCCTATAATGTCTAAAACAGAGAACAATGTAGCCTGTAGGAAGAGTTATTCCTTCCATTTTTAGTTGTTAATTTTTGTGTATTTAGGTTAGTCAGTTATATACACATTAAAAACAAATATATATATATATATATATATATATATATATATATATATATATATATATATATATACACGTGTGTGTGTGTATGACTGGAAGTAAGGAGGATTAAAGTATGCTGCACCCTGTAGTCCAGGGTTTGTTTCCCTCAGCTTCTATTTGCCTAATGTGTAACTCTGTGCCAGTCACTTAAGCAGACAGCACTCCCAGGATGAGTCAAAAGAAGGTTCATATGGATCAGTGCTGTACCCTAGTTACAAATAAATAGTAGTGTATGGCTATTCTATGATACAGTGCTGTTATTGTGTTATTATGATTTATAGGTCTATAGCTCAAGATAAACAAGAAGTAATATCTAAACCTGTTTATAACACTTGGCTATCCTTTAGTAATTTTTTAACAATACCTGACTGGTGAGCCCCAAAGAGGCTGTGTGTCTTGTTGTTCTCTGCCTAAGTATTGCTGATCTCTGTCTGCATTTGATTTTGGATTGCTGTTATTTATTTAAGGTTTTGTTACTTCCCTTGTTTTATTTTTTACTCTTATATTGCATTTTGTTTTGTTTTAGTTTCTTGTTCTTTTTGGAGTTCTAAGAGATCTTGGCTACTGTCAGTTAGAAAATAATTCTTCTTTGGTGGCTTTTGAGTTGTCTGCCCCTACTATAAATCTGACTTTGGAAACTCCTCCCCCTCTCCTCTCATCAGTTCATTCTACTGAGCACTGAGAGATCAGCTAGAAAGCCCCCCCCCCCCACACTTAGTCTCTTAAACTGAATTATCTTCTCTTCCCTACCTTCCCGCTTACTAAAAAATGCACTTCATTATTTGCTTTTACTGTGTTTGTGCTTATTCCTACTTTATTTAGCTTTTTGCTGCATATTGTTAAAGTGTTCGTTTCATTTAATCTGGTGCATTTATTACTGCTTGTTAGTAGACTGATTATGTTGTAACTGTTATTCCAAACTAGTTATCTTGCATTAGGAGTGTTTATGGTCTAAACACTTGTGGCAGGAGAGGTAGCTTACACTCTTCTGAGTTGGGAGTTGCTGGTTGAAGGCTTATTATGTCTGTTATTATAAAAGTGTCTTTGTTCTGGCTTACGCTCTTGAGTTCCAAACCAGTTATTTTACATTAAGATGGTTTGTGGTCTACACTCATGTAGAAGGAGAGGGTAGCCTCCACCCTTCTGAGCTTTGAAATGTTGGTGAAGGCTTATTGTATCTGTTATGTTAAGTGTCTTTGTTCTAGTTTAAGCACTTGGGCTCAAAACCAGTTATTTTACATTAGGAAGGTTTGTGATCTACATTCTTGTTGCAGGAGAGGATAACCTACACCATCCCAAGCTGGGAATTTCTGGTGTAAGTCTTATTGTACCTTTATTTGATTAGTTAGAGTGTTAGCTTGTTTAAAATTTGAACCTCTGTACCGGAGGCATTTGGCGACATTTGGAATCCATGCTACTTGAGAAGAAGGTTGTTGCTGGATTCTGCTAAACTCTACAAAAGCTAATACTTACATTATCATATCCACTGTTTTGGCACTTGCTTTTCATATTGTTTTTGTCTCTTGTTGTGGAATTTTAAGATCTAAGAATGGCCTGGGTTCATTGGATTTTCTCTTCCTGGGTTCGCTGTCCTACTTTTCCCACCTCTTATCTGGCTTGTCCCTGGAAGTTGGTTGAATTTCTGTGGAAAGTAGCCCCTTTAAAATTAACTTAACATGAGTGTGGTGGTCTGAAAGGGACCTGTACCCAAGGCCCTTACACATACTGCAGCTTGTGTTTAGGACCTCCAGCCGCAGGTACACCATGCATAAATATTGGGTGTCCTAGGAAAGGATTTTATGGGCACATTTGGAGTACTTTGTAAAACTTTTCTCCACTTCAAAATTATAAAAATGTTACTGCCTAACACAAAACCAGAACTACAATAAGAACAATAAGAATATTGATATAGAAGTATACATGCTAGGCAATGACAGAATAAAGAGAAATCATTTTTTTACTGTTAGAATTACGCTAGGCTGCCAGTCTAAGCACTGTGAAAGAGAAGAGGCAAAGGGAATGAGTTAAATAGCAAAGTCTTGCAAGTTAAGATAACGGTGCCTAACTACAGATGTACTAAATGGTAATCTAAGGCTAATTAATAAAGATTAGCTAGAAACTAGCAAGAAGTTTGAAAGAACACATATCTGAGGGTAGTTGATTGTTCAGGATGGTGGCAAATGGTATCTGAGATCAGTGGCAGATTAAGATTATTCAAATCATGCCCCACAACCACACTCACTCACACTCACACATTGACACACATTCACCTTTTTGAGGGAAATAAATGGACATAAATGGATATGTCCTTTTGGAATCACCTTCTTCACTGTTTTAAGCCATAATGGACCATTCAGACTGAGCAATCATTATAATATAAATACAAAAATTGTCAGTACCATCAATTACAACTTGACTGTATACACCTCAAATGACCAATAGTGATAAACAGTAAAGTATTCAAAGTTGCTTTACACAAATATACACTAGTCCTGCAAAGCCAGATTTAACTTGATCATGACAACATGGTTAGCCATCAATTATAGACACGTTGTTAACTGTGTTCATCTCTAATGTCTGATTATGATAAAAATAAATTATTATAATTTTAAATAAAGAATTTTTAACACAATAATTAATACATTTCAACTTTTTTCATACAAACACAAAGTAGCCAACCTATTTTAAGTTTATTCACACAAATACATGTAAGTCCTGTGTAGCTAGACTGTATAAACAAAGCACACGACAAAAGGATAAGTTACTTTCTTACACACTGACAGCCTCCACCCCAGCCAGTAGTTATACCCATTTTACTTTGTGCATCCTTCATCTGATTATGACAAAAAAAATACCTCTGAACCTCTTAGTACCAGAATCAGGTAAAAAAATAACGAGGGACAAACCACCAAAAGCAGGGACAGATTTTTAAATATTGATCATATACACTTAGAAAGTTACTAGAATGAGTTTTGTATTAGCATATATTTTTTGAAGGATATGAAGTCTAAAACTCAAATGTCTGACAGACTTAGTGATTGCAATAGTCAATGATTTGCCAGAAAACCATAACTTTATGTGTAACAAACCAAAATTATAAGGCAAAATCAGGGAGTTGAGAGTTACTTGATTCACTATAATTACCATCATACCTGTCAACAATGTTGCTCAACAATTCTGGACAAATGCAAAAAAAAATAATAGAGGGTGGGAGACAAAGGGCCAGAATCAGGGCATTTTGAAAATATTAACAAAACAGGTGGTGCAGCAATATTCGTTTTCTTATCAATAAGAAAATGATTTACAAGAAAAAGTAAAGATTTTACAAGAACAAAGCAAATCAGGGACAGCTGGAAGTTTTACCATTAATAGAAGATAAAAGATATTAGCAACATCTGTTGTCTTATAGACCTTTTCAATGTGCAACAGCATAAAATACTGACTTTTCAAAGGAACACTCCTCATACAGTTGAGCATGCACCCACCTGCCAAGCATGTACATACAGTAATGACTGCAATCTTTAAGTATTTGACACAAAGCCATCATTTTACAAGGAATGGGCAATCTCAGATGTTTTCCAAAAACCAAGAGCAGTTTACTCTTGCTTGCAGTCTGCAGTCTGTCTCTGACACATTTTCCTGGAACCAAATGCTTCTGGCACAGACTGCATTTCCTGAGTGTTGGAAGGTCATGTCCATGTAGTGCACATGTGCAAATAGAAGTTTCAGCTACCTAAGTGTATACAGATTGTGATGCCCCACCACTGGACCAGTAATCGAGAAGCCTCAGTCCTCACCACTGGCACCAGTGGGGGAATGTACACTGGGTGGATAGTAGGTACACACAGTATTTCCAGATGCAGCTTTCTGCATCAAGTGCAATTTGCTTTAAGAACACACAGAGACCACAGTCAGTCCAGGGCTGGTTTCTCCCTCTTTCTCCAGATCCCCATTAAGACTCCCCACTAGCACAGCTATAGAGTTGATATCTCAGCTGAGTGGTCAAGCCAAGACCTCCAGCACCCTCTCTGTCCAAGCAGTGCTTTGTGTCCCTGCCCAAGTGATTGACACACACACTTTATGAGGTTTGATTTACATGCACACACAGACACACCTGGGAATGGCTGCCTCCTTTTGCCCAGACTTTAAGGTAGTTATCACTGTCATCGGCCAACACTTATCAACTACTTTAAGGCCCTTAACAAGGGATGCCCACTCTTACTTTGTAATATTAATATTAATACACATGGTAGTTTGACCAACAGCAAGGCTATTAGGAGTAACCCACAGTGTCACCAAATAACTATGCAAGTACTCTCAAAACTTAAATATGTCTCACAAAGATAAGCCACAAAGAAAGGTTTAAATATATTTAATAATAAATAATAAAAGAACAAGAAACTATTCAGTATATATTCACAGTGACATCAGATTTCACAGGGAACATTTAAAACAACATTGCCGGGCAGTCTCAAATAAATAAAGAAAAACATCTACACTGCTTCACTATATTCCTGACTGAATCTAAGAGAATTACTATACCCTAGTTAACTTACTTACCTGCAAGGCAGATGTTCATAGGTTCATAGGTAGGTACTAGGCTATCAGTCCTAGGGCCAATACAAGCCTAGCCAAAAAGGTACCCAGGCTTTTGCCAACCAACAAAATTATTTTCCTGTGCCCCTGTTGAGCAGAGCCACAGAGGTGATACCTGGGGTGAATTTCCTATTTCCCATCCAGTCATTAAGATTCTTCTTGAAGAGTGCTAATGAGGAGCTTTGTTTGATATAGATAGGTAGTTTGTTCCAGAGTATGGGAAGTCTCTGGGACAGGAATCTATCCCTCTAGCATGTTCTGTTTATTGTGGTGACAAGGTTTAGGTCCCTAGAGCGTGTGGCTCGGAGGGATTGGGATTTCTTTAAGTGGGGCATGTCCAACAGATCTAGGTTTGACATAGGTTTGTATGTTAGGCAGAGATCACCTCTGAGTAGGCGATATGTGACAGAGTAAAGCTGGAGTTTTTTGAGATGGTCTGCACAGGCCATATGTTTGAGGCCAGTAATCCTCTTTGTGAGGTATTTCTGTGGCCTTTCCAGTTGTTGTTGATGTCTTGTGAGGTACATACCAAAAGGGGTGTTGTACTCTATAATGGGTCTAATGAGTGATGAGTAGAGGGGAACAATGACCTCTTTTTTCCTGGATGAGAAACCTTTTGTGATGAGGTGTGCCATGTAGAAGGATTTCCAGACTACTGTGGCAATGTTATTATCAAAGGAGAGACTACTATCCACCTGTGTCCCAAGTTCTCTTATACTTTCATTGTTAAGTAGAATACCACCTATGTGGTAGCTCATGGGTACAGATTTTTTATCAAAGGGGATGAGAATGCACTTTTTCGCATTGAGTTTGAGGCCATGGCTTTGACACCAGGCATCTGTCTTAGTGATTCCCTTTTGTAGGATGTCCACATCGTTAGGAGTTTCAGTTATGGCTCCTAGTTTGCAGTCATCTGTGAACTTCATTAGCCAAAGACCTTCTGTGTTAGCCTGTACTTCAGAAAAGTAGATCCCAAACAGGAGAGGACCCAGGACTGAACCCTGTGGTACTCCACTTGTCACTGGTCTGAAGTCAGATTTGGAGTCTGCTACTTTCACAGTGTGGGTTCTGTCAGTGAGCCAGTTGGCAACCCATCTTGTGACATAGGGATTTATGCATCTATATCACGTTATCAAAATCTTACTACATCGAATCACTAAAGGTCGACCTCTAGTGATCGATGTAGTAAAACATAGAATAACTTTTAAAAAAAAATAAAAATAAAAAAATAAAAACTAACTAGAATAGGCAGGGGGGCTGTGCCCCCCCACACCCCCCTATTTAAATATTCCAACTCTTAGACCGCACTACATTGAGGTAAATGGAAATCTCCCCCTACGGAGATTTCCGTTTACCTGCACGATGTTCTGCGCTTTCGATTTTGTGGTGCCGACAATATCAGCTTCGATATTGTCGGCTTTCGACATTGTGAAGTAGACCCAGATTTATACCTAGTTTAGTGGGTTTATCTATAATTCCAGAGTGGGGGATGGTGTCAAAAGCCTTGGCGAGATCTAGATAGGCTGTGTGAACCACCTTACTCTCATCTACGGTTTTGGTGACTGCTTCAAAGAAGTCAATCAGGTTTAGGAGACATGATCTGCCTTTTACAAACCCGAACTGGGTGGGGTCCAGAGTTTGGAGATTACCAATGTCCTTGTTTATAAGTTCCGTGATGATACATTCCATGGCCTTGCAGACCAGGCTCGTTAGGCTAAGTGGCAATAGTTCCCGGGGTCCGTGGTGGCTCCCCCTTTGTGGAGTGGTTTAACCATCGCTGTGTGACATTCAGTGGGCACAAAACCTGAGGTGAGGCTATGATTGAACATGTTGCTTAGGTGGGGTGCCAGTTCATTCTGTAGTGCACGTAGAAAGAAGCCTGGGATGTTGTCAGGTCCCATGGATGCTGTGTTCTTGGCTTTGGAGAGTGTGTTTTTTACCTGTGCAGCCGTGGTTACAGGAACTTTGCATTCTTCCTGTATAGAGATGAGCCCTTTAGGGGGTGAGGGGGGGGTAAAGTTAGCACTGAACCTATCTGCCAGGATGTTGGCAATATCAGTTGGTTCTGTGTATTTAGTACCATTGTGCTGTAACTCAGAGCAGATCTGAGTGTTGCCATTGAGATTCTTGACATAGCTATAGAATACTTTTTGTTTGTCTTTAGAATCAGTGGCAATTTTGTTTTCATAACTAGCTTTGGAGGATTTTATGAGGGATCTCAGCTTCTTACTGAGGCTGACCAGGGAGTTCTTCCAGTCATGGGATTTTACTCTTTTTTGCAACAGTTTCTTTCTTCTGTTGTAGAGTTTGTTTATGGCAGGGGACCACCAGATTGGCTAACTTTTTTTGGAGGATAGCATCTTGGTTCTGTTAGGGATAGCATGATCCATGCACTTGTGTAAGCAGGGACGTCGGGAGGCATACGCACTGTACTGAATTCAGTACAACTTATTTAGAAGGGGGGTAGCTTTTTAAATGTTCACATTTTCGCGCTTTACTGCATGATGACATCAGCTCATCAGGGCAGCCAGTCAGAATGGAGCTCACCGCGCGCATGTATTTCCGGCCGCCGGTTCAAATGCATTTTGAGCAGGAGGAGAGGATGTTGGTCCCACTTCAAGGACTGTTGGTCGAGCGGGATGGTGAGGAGAGGATGTTGGTCTCACTTCAAGGACTGTTGGTCGAGCGGGATGGTGGTCTCACTTCAAGGACTGTTGGTCGAGCGGGATGGTGGTCTCACTTCAAGGACTGTTGGTCAAGCGGGATGGTGGTCTCACTTCAAGGACTGTTGGTCGAGCAGGATGGTGAGGTGTGTGTGTGTGTGTGTGTGTGTGTGTGTGTGTGTGTGTGTGTGTGTGTGTGTGTGTGTGTGTGAAAATGCCCCAGATGGGATGCACTGGTAATTACTCATGGTGGTGTGGTAGGGAATACCTCAGGCTTGAACCCTGTACCTTGTAAGCAGGTGTTAAAGATCTGAATTCCCTACCTACCACCATTTGTAAAAAAATTGCAGATTTTTGCCTCATATTTGATCATCTGATCTATTCCTCATATCTGTGGTGTTTAAATATTGCAATGCTTGAAATTTGATGGTGTAGTGGTAGCAACGTAGCATTGATGCCTCACAGCTGTAGGTTCTGGGGTTTGGGGTGCTGCTGGGTTTCTTGGCTGGGGTGCCTTCTTTGTGGGGGTGAGGGGCCTGTATCTTCTCCCTGTGTTTGTGCGGGTTTGCTTTTGTGTCCTCCCATGTTACAAAGACATGTCTGCATTATTTTTTCCTGGGCCTCTGCTGAGAATTGTTTTTTTTTGTTCCAAGTCAGACTGTCCTGATTAACAAATTGACAGGCATTTAAATTTCAGACTTCAGGTTTCTGAATGTTTACTTCCTTACATATTTGGTGCAGTGGCAGTATTGTTGCCTCACAGCTATAGGTTTTCTGGTTTGATTCTTGGCTGGGGTGCCTTCTGTGTGGAGTCTGCATCCTATCCCTGTGTTTGTGACATAGTAAAACAACTTTTTATTCTAGCAATAAATATATAGTAACACAACCTTTATAGCAATTTTTTTAAGTTTATAACTATTTGAAATCTGTCCTTATTTTTGGGACTGTAATACACTGTTATTGGCTTTGTCCAGGTTTTTTGTGCTAAGGTTGACAGCTATGGCAAGAACTGAATTCACTGAATATGTTTGAGGGCTGTATTCCCTCATTACTGGGTTTGTCCAGGTGTTTTGTGCTAAGAGGTTGACAGCTATGGTGAGAAATGAATTCATTAAATGATAGCCATTTAAGTTTCAGTCTTCCTCTCTTTCACAAAGCAGGTGATTTGGCATAGTGGTATGTTCTGACTATTTTGCACAGTGACCTTGGCAGTAAAATGTATGATGGTAGCACAGCATTTTATTCTAGCAGCTTTCCAAGATTATACAAGCAATGTTTAATGTGTTCCTGGTTTTTGCCCTTTTGACCCACCCCAATAAATTTGGCTTTTTCCAGA
Organism: Protopterus annectens; assembly: GCF_019279795.1. Lineage (NCBI taxonomy): Eukaryota > Metazoa > Chordata > Ceratodontiformes > Protopteridae > Protopterus > Protopterus annectens. The sequence continues at coordinate 627,026,825 of NC_056744.1, forward strand.
CTTCTTGTGCTGCGAAGTTGAGATGTAGTTGAGTATTGTGTAGATTTTACAAGGAGCTTAGAGCTGCAGGGGAAGAGAAGTTTAGTGTTGATTATGCTAAGTCAGCTCACATTGCTAGTAGCACAAAATGTTGTGCACTTGCTTTTAATGCAGAAGGTTGTTGGTTCTACTCCCATAAGGGCTGAATGCTGCTGTACTGAAAGTTAAGACACTAACTATGAGCCTGTTATCAGTTTGCCATCCATTTCCAATTGCAATATTACTAGCTTATTATTAATGTAATTTAGGCAATTTATTCCTCAGGGGCATCAGACGCTTTATTTTTCGGTGAAGTCATGAAATATAAAGGTGATTGCTAGCAACAACCTCTTCATTAGTTAGATTTATTTAACGTCGAATTATTTAGATGACTTTTTTTACTACTCCAGAGATTGTGCATATTATTTACTGATAATGGTGGACTGTAGAAGTTTGACTAGACTTTTATGATGGAAATGTTCTGAATTGGGCAGTTTTGTTTCATTGTTTACTGGAAAAATGTTCAAAGCAATAGGAAGGTGTATCAAAGAGCACATGTATGTTTCATATGCAAGGGGCCTATGATTTAAAAGCAGCTCAGAATTAATTTTTATCTGCCACGGGTAAAATGTATTTTTCTTTGAATGTGTGTTTTAATGTTTCAATGAATGTGCGTTTCAAGGGCAAAGAAGTTTTAATGCCAAGTTTGTTTAGCAGATGTCTTGGTGTTTGTGCTGTAAAATGCAAAATAAAACTTTCAAATGAAGTTCAAATCATCATAGAAGTAAATCAGTATGCACATTAGTGTTTATGGTAAATGGAGTGAAATAGCAAAGTAATGGATCATTGGAATGGCTGCAGGGGGAGGCTCCATTCGACCATGATTTTTTTGAGGGGGAAGGGCAGCAAACCTAGACAGCCCCAGCTGAACTATACCTCCCAACTGTCCAGATTTTCAAAGAATGAATAGATTTTTTGCTTCTTATTTTTGGTTTGTTCCTCAGTTTGTGGTTTTCTGGCAAATGATTTAGGAATTAAGTCACTAAATGACACTAGTTTCAGACTTTATAACCTTCAGAAAAATGCATGCTAAAATAAGACCTGTTCTATCAACTGTCCCAGTTTATACAATAGCAATTTTAGTACTGTTTATATGCTCCCTCAATATATTTGGCCTTGTCCCTGATTTTGGCTCAAAATGTAGCTCTTCCCCTAATGATCCCTCCACAAAATAGCAATTTTGGAAGAAAATAGAGGGTTTACTTTACTTTTATAAATAACTGTAATGATCAGAGTTATACATTATTTTTATTTCAAAAATGCATGTAGATTCTCTAATTTTGTCAGCTGCTGTAAGTTAACTGTGCTCATATTAAAATGGTGTCCCTCCTTTGACAGGTTCCCAGCTGTATTGTCTGGTAATTTTATATTTTTGCATCACATTTTTGGTCCGTTTTTCATAAAATTGCAGTTTTCTGGCAAATTAGTGGCAAATTGTTAAAGACTGAAGTTAGAAAATAATGCAGACATTTCAGTTTCAGATTTCATACCTTTCAGAAAATTTCGTACTGATGCAAGACCTACTACTATTCTATTATCTTTCTAAGTTTATAAGAGCAATATTTTAAAAAAATGTCCTTATTTTTGGGCCTTTGCCTCAGTTTTTTTATGAGTTTGTTGCTGTAAGAGGTTGAGAGGGTGTGTGTGTGGTAGGTAGCATACCTCTCAACTGTCCACATTTTGCAGAATGTCCAGATTTTTTTTTTGTCTGTTCCTCATACATTTTGTGATTTTCTAGAAAATCATTGAAGGCTGAAGTTGCTAAATAATGACAGACATTTGAGCTTCAGACTTCATGTCCTTTGGAAAAATTCATACCAGCACAAATCCTGTTATTCTAGCAACTTTCTAAGTTCACGAGAACATTATTTAATATCTGTCCCTGTTTATTTTAGGCTTTGTCCATATTTCTTGCACTAAGAGGGTAGGTAGGGGTGTGTGTGTGTGTGTGTGTGAATGAAACATCCTAGTTAGTGGTAGCAGGTGGTTAGTAATTTACTCAAGCTCAAAACTTGTACCTTAGTTACAGAAAACAAAAGCATAAAGTCTCTACCCCAACTACCATGCTGCATTTTTCAAAGAACTGACATTTCAGGTTAATTTTCAATTCAAGGAACCGAGTTTGAGTGAATTTATATTATATTACTGAAGAGGCATTACAGCGAATGCCTCTTCATCGACACTAAAAGAGCGAACCGTGAATTACGAGAATGGCCGTAGCTTGGCTGGGGAGGGGGGTAGCAGTTTGAGAGCTGTCAGTACAAATTTGAAAATCCTAGCTACACCCCTGTGTGTAAGTGCTTATAAAGTGCATTTGTGTAGGATTCAGCAGTCGTACCTCTATTGTCTGTTGCATGGGTGTTGTGAAGTTTGCCACTTCTGTCTTAAGAAGCGTGAAGTTGGCTTTGGAAAATTTTTTTATGGTGGTTTCCCTAATGGGGGGGGGTGGGATGTGGATGTCTAGGCTGATTAGCTTATGGTCAGATCTGACCAACAAGGAATTGACCTCTGATGTGAAACACTGGTCGCCCATGTTGGTAATGACCAGGTCTAGGATACTTCTGCCCCTGGTGGGGGTGTGGATAAGTTGATCCAAGGTGTTGGAATTTATGAATTCCAGAAAACGTTGAGCAAAATAGTTGGTACATGAGTAGTTTTCCCGGTTAATGGTGGGGAAGTTGAAATCGCCCATTATTAGGGTATTGGGTTGTACCCTAATATTTTTGAGTGTATCAAGAAATGAGGAGTGGAAATCCTGGAGCATGGTGGGGGATCTGTAGCAAGTTACAATTTGGATTGCAGTCTTGCCCAGAGTTAGTTGCACTTGGATAATCTCGGATGCATTATGCTGAGCAACTAGCCTGGAGGTGTGGATATCCTTAATGAATATGGACATGCCTCCATCTTTAATGTGGAGTGTATGGATCTTCTAGTTGTTGTTGTCAGGTCCAAGACAGAATACAATATGCTCTCTCGTATAACCTTTCTGTCTCTAGCTGCCATAAAGTAATTTAATTTCAGCTATTTTTCTGAAATTTACTAGACTGAGGTTAACCTCCTGCATGCCCGTTTCCACTGTTAAAATATATACATTGAAACAGTTACAGTAGTGCATGTACATTTCTGTTATTTTCGGTAAGGCACACTGTGGTTACATTTTAAGCACTCTGCAAAAAGCTTTTCAACACACACTTCTGCACCAGTTTGATATACACATGACATATAGTTCTAATACAGTTGTAACACAAGCATCTTATATAAATCATGTTGATATTTACAAATGTGGTGGCAGCATCTCCTTTCATCACACTTCTATATTAAGCATGTTGAAATTCACAAATTACGTATAATTTACAAAATTTCAGCTAGCTGTGCTGGCAGTACCTCCTTTGTCACACACATAGTCGTGAATAAGGTAGCTTTTACATAGTTTATTTAAAAAAAGTATATAAAGTTAGACATTATGTTCAACACATATGAAAACTAAAAACAGCTTAGCTGAATGTAACAAAATTATTTAAAATTAAAAAACATTGAATTGCATGTTATCATGAGCCCCAGAATCACCCCTATTATAATGCACCACTGCCTGAGGTTAGTAAGAAAACATGGGAGGTCATGGAGGAGAAATATGAAGGAACTTAAGGCTAGAGGCACTAGCAGATGACCAAATTGGATCCAACAGGCAGCTTGGAACCCATCAGTAAGATCAGATGTATGGATGAAATTATGACTACTTTACTTAAATAGTAAGACAAGACATGATGTGAATGCAAAAATATATATCCAGCTCTGTACTATAATATGCTGCAAGCTAAATGGCCATAATTGTTATGTGTTTAATACTGGTGATCAATTATTAAACAGTTTGTTGCTTAATGTGTACAGATAACTTTACAAACTGTAACAAACAATATATATGGACCCCTATCAGTCGACTTGAGTTTTCAGGAACTCAAAATTCACATGGTCAAGACCATATGATTGAGTTTTTGAAAACTCTAAGCTTTTTAATGGAGATTGTGATACAGCGAGGATTGGGAAATTTACCCTTTTCTTCACTGTAGTGCGATCTTGGAGTTGGTATATATAACTTGTAGGAGTTGTGGGGACACAGCCTGCATAAACTTAAAAAAAAGAAGATTTTTGTGTTTTTTTTGGGGGGGGGTTTGATGCTCGAGTTTTCGAAAAACTTGATCATATGGTTTCATCCATATGAATTTGGAGTTTCTGAAAACTCGATCATCTGACATAGTTTCATATATATATATATATATATATATATATATATATATATATATATATATATATGTATATATATACACACATATATATATATATATATATTCACTTTATAATCCTGAAATACCGAATCTCAGAATTTCGAGACCATAAAGCTGAAAGCTCTAAATACCGAAATCCCAAAAGCGCAAATTTTAAATTTGCTAATCCTACACTAACCAGACACCACACACATACACAAACACAAACCTTCCCTCCACACACAAACACACAAACTTGCACTACATACAAGCAGTGGGGCAAGCCCCCTGGCACCCCCACCCCTTACTTAAATATACTAATTCCAGGGTCGCACTACACAGACAAACACACGAAAACACCACTAAATACCTACATTCCCCTGGCACACACACATCACAGTCACAACACACACCGACACACACACTAAAGCCCCTAACCAACACCCTTAAACATACATACTTACCTGAACTTCCACCTATCCATTCAAACACCGCAACATCTGAAGCACTACTTCAACATCTCTGAACGTCGGGATTTTTAAATTCACGCTTCTGGGGTTTCGGTATTTAGAGCTTTTGGCTTTATGATCTCGGGATTCTGAAATTTGGTATTTCAGAATTTCGAGATTATAAAGTGCTCCCATATATATATATATATATATATATATATATATATATATATATATATATATATATATATATATATATATATATATATGTGTGTGTGTGTGTGTGTATATATATCTATATATATATATATATATATATATATATATATATATATATATATATACACATATGTATATATAAATACATATGTATTTATTTATATATATATATATATATATATATATATATATATATATATATATATATATATATATATATATATATATATACATATACATATAAAACACAGAAACAATAACCAAATCTGGCCTTGAACTATTTTCTATAATTTTTAAGTGTTTGTATGGACTTCTAGCAAACAACTCAATTTCTGCTGCTCATCCAGTAGTTGAATTCTATAAGTGCTGTAAGCTTCTGATCGGGACACTCAACCCCTCAAAATTTGAGTGGTTTCACTTCTTTAGTCTCATCATATTTCTGCTACTTCCTTTTCAGTCTTGGCTGGTTTTGTCATAACACTTTTTTATTTAATGATTTTATTTATTTTGAATTTGTTAACTGTAGTTTGTTAACTGGATGTATTTCAGTCTCAGGCCGATGTAAGAACAACAAATACATGACATTATGTACAGAAAGAATGAAACATTGCAAAATTTACATATATTATGTACAATGTTAATTTATACACTTCAGTGGTAACACATGATAAGTCACAGCTAAAATTAAAGTGGGCTGTCTTACACTCAGCCCATCAGTGTTGACCACAGTAAAAAGATGCCACTTTCTAAGCCTAAACTCCAGTCATCTTAGTGGATCTATTAGGGCCACCAGGTCTACTGTTGCCTTTTTAACTAGAATTTCATGTGTTGCTATTAAATGTTAAGAAATGTTAGCAACAGTTCTCTCCAAGTGAAAACAAGGCACACATAATGTGGAAAAATACGTATGGGGGACTGCATATTCCCCAGCTGCCCTGCTGAGTACCCACTCCAGCACAGGCATATGTCTTTAGTAAATCTGAAAAAAAATTGCCTTTTTATTGGTATGTTCAAAGATTTTTATTTTGTAATCCAAAATGCTATCCTTGACATCAATGTCATAATCATATCATTTATGTTTCTGTAGTAGAAGATATCCTCTCCTGGCTTACAACTAACATCTCTCAGGAAACCACCATTGGGCAATTTCAATAATGCCTGGAATACTAATAACAAAAAACTCCTCCACTTCCAATTTCAACCTAATTGGTTCCACTCAACTTATCACCTCACTAACTAGATTCCAAAAATCAAGCAACAAATACTACACTTTAGATCGGATCTTGACCAACTCCCCAGACAAAATAACCAGATCAGGCTCCCTCCCACATACATTAAGTGATCATCACCCCACTATTGCACACTACCAACAGAACAATGTAAACAAACTTATCAAATCTAACTACATTTGAAAAGTCACATCCTTTGACCCTGCAAAAGTCATATCATGGCAACCACATTGCAACTAGTCACCTCTCAAATACCTCCTGTTAGATGAAACAGTTAAAGTGCTCAGTTCTATATTCTTTAACATGTTCAACTATTTAGCTCCTGTCAGTAGAATTAAGACCAGATTTAACCCTGCACCTTGGTTAAAGTCAGAAACACGACAGGTGGCACAAAACGATAAAGCTTGGAAACAGTGGTATATTAATGGAGATCAATCCTCATTGCAAACATACAGACAGCTCTGCAACTACTCTGTTGTTATGTCTTTCAGCTTTTACCGGTTAGGGGTCGCCACAGCGGAACTCCGGTCTGCTAATGATTGGCAGTACATTTTTACGTGCCGAGTTTCCGGCCCTGACGCACAACCTTCAATGAAGTAACGCCCATTCACACATGTCTCCACACAGAAGACGTTCTAGCTGAGAATCGAACAGGACAATGTCTTACTGCAGCACCACCACCGCAGTCTTCTAAAAGTTCATATTCATTGACAAAAAAAATATTATGCCACTCTCCAAAATGCCATAGCTACAGTCCAAAGTCTTTTTGGTCCCCTGTTAATTATTTTATTTATTGACATTTGATTACTAGAAAACTCTGACTGAGTAGGTGTTCATTTTCATTGGAGGCCCAGGGAGAAAAGTATTACAAAAACATTTTAAGAACAATAATTTTATAATCTTCAAAAATAATATAAAAGCACTGACAGTTTAAATAATTATATCAAATTAGACATAAAGTGAAAACATTGGTTAAGAATAGATACAACTTATATGATACTGGTTTATTATTTAAAGAAATTTTAGTCAGTTTAGATAAAGTAAAGGTAAGTTACTATAATACAAGCCAGAACTGCAATATGAAGTGGGGAAAAAACAGGGTTATGGCATATACAGATACAGAGTGAGGGAAGAGAAATTGATTGAAGTGAGGCAGTGTGCAAAAAAGGGGAAGTAAGGAGCTGTAAGGTATGAACGGGTACTTGTTCATAATTTGGGATATAGTTTATCCTGTGATTGAGCAAAAACAGAGCCAGAGTTTGGCTACAAAAAGTCTTTTAGAATCATTTGAAATGACTGGAAGGAGGATATTGACCTGATGTATTTAGATAAGGAGTTCTAAGCCTTGCTAACATGTTATGAGTGCAGACAATGCCCAGCAGATTTGAGAGATTTGTGGCAGACCTCTCAATCTCTTAGAGCAAGGAATCTGGACAAAGCCATAAATAATGGGGGAAGTCCCAAAATGAGGGACCATTTTTAATTATTGCTCTTACAAATTTAGAAAGTTGATAAAATAACAGGTTTTGAATTAGCATGAATGTTCTGAAGGGTATGAAGCCTGAAACTCAAATGTCTGCCATTATATTCTGGCTTGAATCCTCAATAATTTGCTAGAAAACAACCATTTTATGAGAAACAGACCAAAAATATGAGACAAAACCCAGGACACTCTGCAAAAATCTGGACATTTGAGAGGTATGGTTTCTGGACAGAGAGGAGTTTTTGATCACTGGATTGTTATGACCAAGTGAGGACATAGTTGTGTAGAATGTTTAGTGCTGGACAAGCAGATAGATGCTGGATAATTCTGTACATGGTAAGAAGCTTTGTATACTGTAATTGATGGTGGAGTGTAAATGATTTAGGCATTTTAGTGCAACACCATTGTAGGTTCCAAAACAGGTATTTGCTGCAAAGGTAGCCACTTTATTATAGCATTGTTCTGCTTTAGCCTTTTGTGATGCCTGGTGGTTATTAAGGATGGGAGCACCATAACATAGTGAGGGGAGGAGGTACGTACTGGGAAGTGTAGTTTTAGTTGCATTGATGAAAATGTTTTTGGCTCTGTAAAGCATCCTTAGTTTTTGGTATTTTAATGCAATTTTGTACATGCAGGTCAAATTTAAAATTATCATCTACTATCATTCCTAAAATTTGCTATAAGAAGTGACTTCAATGGCTGTATTATTAAGTGAAAGATTTCAAATTTTGATTTTTATGACAGAGGGATTTTGGGAAAAAGAAGTAGTTTGTTGTTTTTGTTTTTTCTGGGTGATTTGACATGAGTTGTAAGTTACAAAGCCATGTTTCAGTGGTTGTTTAAGTTTCCTGAGTAATTTTTTAGAGGTGTGCCAGGTTGGCTGATGTGCATATGAGCATGTAGTCATCTGCATATTGTATTAAGGAGGTCTGTTGTGTGGATGTGCAGATGGTGTTGTTGAGAATGTTAAAGAGCAGGAGACTAAGGATAGAGTTTTGTTTCCATCAGTGGTGACTGGGAGGTATGGAAAGAGACTGGTTTGCCATTTTACTGACTGACACCTATTGGACAAGTAGCTTTTGAGCCATAAAAGGATGGGCTGAGATAGACTTAGTGAGGACATTTGAAGTAGATGTTTGCTGTAAGAAAATGTGTTAAAGGCTTTCGACATGTTTAGAAATAAGGAGTATACTAGTTTGCTGTTATCTCTATCTTTATTGACAGCATATATAAAGGTTAGAAGTGCAGCATGAGTACCACTGGAGAGACAGAAGCAGTGCTGCTGTGATAAACTGCGTCAAAGGTTTTAGAAAAATCAAGAAATAAGGAGGGGCTTAATCTGTTAAAGCCTGGCAAATCTTCTCAACCTATTCCATTTCCCCATCTACAATATAGCAACCAGATTCAACTCAAATTCATAAATACAGTAGCTGTACTCACATATCACTCAACACAATCTGTCCCCTCTCCTCACCCTTCTTGACAAACCATCTACCCTTCACTCTACAACCTGTACCAACCTCAACTATATACAAACTTCTCAGTAATCTTAAAACAACCACTTTGGCTGCAGATAATCTTCCAGCCAAATGCCTAAAATTTGCTGTCAAACCTCTTTCTTATCCCATTTATATACTTATCAATCATTGTATATCTGAAGGCACTGTTCCAACACTACGGAAATTATTTTTAATTCTTTCCTTCACTAAAGACAGTCCCTCCACAGAAATATCAAACTTTCATCCTGTTGCTATCTTCTCACCATTATCACAAGTCTTTGACAGATTAATCTATAATCAGGTTCACTACATCTTGTCCACCAATGTCCTTTCTTTGGTACAATGCAAATTGTGCCCAATCCATAGCATAACCACTGCCTTACTCAATTGTCCTCAATACTGTCTAGCAAAAAAGAAACATAATAAACTAGTCTCAGTCGTCTTCTTTGACCTTTCCAAAGCATTTTTGATACTGTAAAACTACTTCACACTCTCTCTTCACTGGTTTACTGCAACTGTGCAAAAGCAGTTAAATGGAAATCAGCCTTTTCTACATCTCTGCTAGCTTCTACTGATGTACCACAAGGTTTCATCCTTGGGCTTTTACTTCTCACCTTGTTCACAATCTTTCAGCATCCCCATCTCATCCTACTCTCATCTAATATGCTGATAAAACTACTCTAATCTGCTCTTCGGGCTTCCTCTTCTCACTAAAGAATAGCACTCAAGGGTGACTCACATCTATGGGAACCTGGCTTGCTCACTCCCACTTGCTTTGAAAAGTTAATAAAGCCAAGGTGATGCTCTTTATTCCATGGTCTTATTCCCATAAAATAATCAAATTCACAGTGGTCTTGTCACAAAATATTCAGCTAGAAATAGCCCCTTGAACCAAATTAGTAGGAATTACTCTGACAACCAACTCAAATCTGATATTCAGTCTCTAGTGATATGTACTCACTTCAAATTAGGACCTCTGTATACTTTCTGATAGCCTCCTACTCTCAGTGTATACTACTATGCTGCTTCGTATATAATGAGTAAATTTTCCTTACTGAATATTGTAAATAGCAAAACTCTTTAGTGCATCTAAATTATTTTCTTCTAAACTGATTCTGTGTGCCAGTTTGGTCACTTAAAATCTGCTATAAACTTCTTGGAGATTTTCTCCTCAGGCCTCTGCTGGTAATGGGTCTTGTATAGCCCAGTCAGACTACCCTAGTTAAGAAATAAGGGTTCTTATCGCATGATCAAAAACTGTAAACGGCGAACACGTATTGAGCGAACCCGATTGGTCGAAACGTCGAAACATTGCACACGTAACATGGAAATCACCATAGGGAATATTTTCCCTTTACTTCAATGCAGCACACTCTCAGAGTAGCAATATTTAAGTAGCGGGGGTGTGGGGGGCACAGCCTACAGCATTTAGGTAAGTATAGTTTTTTATTTATTTTTTTTATTATATTTTCAAAATTTCAAACATCGCTCATATGGTGTCGACCATATGGTGTTCGATGTTTGAAACTTTCGAAAATATAATATAGATCCAAGAAACAAAATGAATAGTATTGTTTACAGATATTGGTGCTTAGACACATGCTTTAATAGGTGTAGCTCTTACCTTTTAAACAGGCTGCGATGTGTCAGAATTGGGTCAATTCTTTCTGACCATATTTTGGCACATGGGGGGTTCCTCCCATGGATCCCTTCTGAGGCAATTATTAGTAGTTTAAAAATGAAATTACACTTTTGGTATATGCTGATGATATTGTTCTTTTCTCTTCAGATAGTTCTCACAATAGCTGTTGACATTTTACAATCATCATCATCTAATTTTGACAAGTTAAAACTATGGTCTAGAGAACATTTTTTTCCAGCTGATATCAAGAAAACAAGAGGTTGATTAGGCTTAAAATGGTCTCTTGGGTCGTTACCCTAGTATTCTACTATGATACTTTAAAGAGCTATGATGTTTTTATATGCTCTTCATAATAGATTTATGGCTGAGTAAAGTTTGAATTGTATAGAATGGGTTGCTGTTATACTTACCTGGGTTTGAATCTTGATTTTACTTGTCTTGAACATCACACACTGATCATCTGTGTTCTAAATTATATCAATGATTAACTAATTTATATAAAACTTGTAGAAGTTTTCTGTTGATTTCAAAATGTTACTAGGGAGAAAATTACTGATATTAGTTTCAATAACATATTGTCCTCCTCTGACCATCACAAAAGTGATGTAAAAGATGAATATCTTACATTATACCACAGTTTGCTTTATGACAGCTTTTCCTTAGATACAAAACCAGGTCATTTAACTCTTAGAAACTTTATTCAATTCACATTTTTCATAATGTTATATAAGGTGTATTTGATATCTGAAGAAGTTTTTAAAGTTTAAAAAAGAGCTTACATCGTATTAAACATGGTTTGAATATTAAGTTCGGCTGTGTTGTCCTTTCGACTTGGCTTTTGCTTTTTGTTTTTATATCCAGTTTTTATTTTCTGTGTTTTCTGAGTGTGTATTTTAGGCACTTATCTGATTAAGTTGTTCATGTTCTTATCTCCTATCTACCCTCCTTTATGCCTCCCCTCTTCTCACAAACTTGCGCACAACTGAAATGAACAAATTATCCTGCTGCTATAACCACATCATTAGATTTGCCACTGGCTCAGCCTACAGGACTCACCACTTTCACAACCTAAGTCTTCTAGGGTGGCTTGAACTCCCTTCTCTACTACAGATTAACCAGCTCATAGTTGCTCATAAAGCACTCTACCACCCTGATAATACACCAGCACTCAAAAATATTGTCAGCCTACATAGTAACCACAGTAAACTTCGTTCATCCAATAGACTACTGATCCAAACAGACAAATCCAACAACATAGCTGGTGATGCCTTGTTTGCCAACTCGGTCGACAAAGCCTGGAATCAATTCCCTGCTCACTTTACTCTCGAATCCTCACTCACACTTTTCAAAAAATATCTCAAAAAATATTTTAAATCACACTGGCTATGCCCTTACTCTAATCCTGACCAGAATCATCTTTGTGTCTCAAGAACTTTACCACAATTGTATTACGCATATTAAATATCCTAATGTAGAATTTCTTAACTCTAGCTTCTATCCTATTGTCGCACAATGGTTATATACTCATTTCTGATTTAAAAAATTGTATAAACAGTGTGTCTCATGTATTCTATAACTGTCTGTTTGTTGTATTGTATATATCACATTACTGTGTGGAGCTTTTCTTCCCGGGCCTACGCTGAAAATGGACATGTATCCAGTTGGACAATCCCGGTTAACAAATGTAAAATAAAATAAAATAAATAATGTGTTTGAGACATCAGCTTTATATGGTGGAAATGGGTCCTAAAATTTCTTGTATCATTCCGTACTGATCAATGACATTTTTATACACAAAATCAGGTTAGGTATCTCTTTAGAAAAAACAGGATATATGTATATGATGTTATATAAGGAATGTGTGTGTGTGTGTGTGTGTGTGTGTGTGTGTGTGTGTGTGTGTGTGTGTGTATGTATATATATATATATATATATATATATATATATATATATATATATATATGATTCAGCAATTCAGGTTCTTGAACTATCAGCTTTATATGATAGAAATAGATCCTCTTATTCTATATGGAACCATCCATGTTACATTACAATTAAAAGTCAGAAATCTTCTGTTTTGCAAGCTGTCATTATAGATCTTTCTTAAAAGCCTCTGTATCTTACAGTCCAAATATATTTCTAAAAGGTTTCTTTTAACACGGGTTTCTAATGCTCCTTGTTTCTTTCTTGCTCTGTAAAAAGGATTTATTTCTTGTGACACGCAAACCAATATAATAATACATATGAAAAATGAATGGATCTATACCCAAATGAGCAAACACAGACACTACCATAACATTGTAAAATAAATTACAGAGTTATCTATGTGGCACACTTAAAAGTAGTGAGGTAATACCTTCAAAAGTTAGCATTCTACCTGGAGTTCTGTCTCACTTTGTTCTATAGGAGTTTGTACTAAGCCAGATACTTTTTAGATTGCTCTTAAAAATATATAAATGTGGGAAATGGGGTATAGATACCAAACATAGTGACACAATACAATTTTTTCACTAAATTATGCTAATGTTTTCTTAGATGGTCTGCAAAAATAACATACCTAGTATTATACTAATGATCTCAAATGACCTCATACTTAATGTCAGAAACATAACATCTGCAGTGCAGTTTGTTAAATTAATAAACACAGATAAGAGCAAATTAGATCTTTAGTAATCAAACATTTATTTTGACTGTGTTTAAATATTATGGTGATAAAGAATAGGTAAACACTGATTCTGAGCTGAGTTAAAATATGTCAGTTATTAACTGACATATACTGATAGTAGAAGGGAAAATGCCCCAGCTACCAGACCAACATAAAATGGTGCATCATGCATAAGGACAGCAGCATTGCTTTTTGTGGGGAAAATTTGGCATCATAAAACTTGACACAAAGGATATAAATTATGATTACAAAAAATAGTCAAATTATAAAAAAAAAAAAATCATTAACACCTAGAGATACTAGTAAATCATTTAAACTTTGAACATTGTATTATCTACCAAAGTCAGAAAAGCACATTAAAAAGGGCATGTCTAGTCACTTCAGGGAAATGTTTGTACCACTTTAAGCCTCACCAGTCTGACACATTACTGAATATAATACAACACTAAATAGTTTTTAAACAAGCTACTTGAAACAACCTTAAAAGGGGTTATTCCTTACTTGAAAAACAGTAGGTTTGAAAAACTTGAAAAGTTCAGAAAGGTTTTATGAGTAATTATATTTGTTTTTTTATAGTTTATACTTAGAGAGATTATCTCTGTCTAGTCTACAAGGCAATGACTAATCGGTTCTATATTTTCAAATCTGAGTGTGAACTCCACACCAGATCTCAGAACCTAACACTACAAATAAATAAATACTAAAAACAGACAAAAATGAAAAGATGCATCATGTAGTGCCCTCAGTGATTATGGAGTATTGTTTTTCTTACAATCAGAACAAGTCAGGTTATAACTGTTTTCAAAAATAAATTTGTCCCATTTAAGGAAAGAAGAAAATAGTTGGTATAGTCTTTTAAATCAGGTCCTACACTTTAAAGGCCCACTTATAGAAAGCAACTGGTGAAGTAGAACAAGTGACCTGTCAAAGTCAGCATCATTGAGAGTGTGCACAGCTATCCTGGGTGTGAAAATCATTTAAACAATATTTTATTTCTTTTTATTCATTAACTATTAGCTGCTACATATTGAAAATTTACTCCTGATTCATTGTTATTATATACCAGACTGTTGAGGCACTGCTACCTGTACTGTTTTTGAAAAATCGTAAATGTTACATTTCATTATCAAGATTTAAACTGTCATATACAGGTAGAGATCTCTTCTTGTTTATTAATATTGCTTTGCAAGAGAAACAAATGCAATTACTCATATAACCATTCACTTTCAAAGGGTGATGTTCCACTTGGTTCTAGATTTTCACTGATGACATTGTCATAATGGCAAGCGCATGGTCTGTGTGGTTTTCTCATTGTTTGGAACAATACATTTACATTTTTGATAACTTTGAGTACAATGTCCCAAAAAAACAGCTAGGAAGAAAGTTAGCAGAAGCACAAGTAGCCAATAAACTTCTTCATACGAATCCCAAAAATGTTGTAGTCATTGAAAACTTCTCCTTTAGTAAAATACTTTTAATGTCAAGCCAAAGTTAAAATACACGGAAGAAATAACATTCAGTAGAAGTAGAATCCAACGTTAAAAAAGAAATAAATCAAGCGCTTTCACCCGTACCTATGACGGGCTTTCTCAAGATATCTTGTAACCATTCCCTTGCTTGCTTATATACAATACTAGTAATTCAATTATACAATTAAACAAATTTATTTAACAATCTAAGTAAATCAGTTATTGCATAGCATTGCCTTGGCATTTTTTATATGACTATATGTCATTTTTTATTTCCAATAAATCATTGCATCTAACATCAGAAGAGAACGAATTATTGAACACACTTTTGGATTCTTAATGATTTACAGTTAACAATATACGCAGAAAATGAATTAAGAAGTAGAAACTTTTAAATTTAATTAGTTTTATTGAACGGTTAATATATGGTTATACTGTTAAATGCATCCGCGCTAGTTATAAGAAACAGCGCGAAGTTTTTGTTAAGACATCCAGTTGTGATTTACATTTTAATATGGACATTGGGCTTAGTAACACTCCCAGTTTAGAAAGGAATAGCTAGGTAATTACAGTGTTAAGCACTACAAAATAGTGTTTCATAAATATAATCAGCGGAGTGTCAGAACATATTATGACAAAAAATGTCTTTGTAACACAGTAAGAAAGATAATTCATTCTAACTGAACACGCTTAGTAGTTGCTTTTTAATAACATCCGCGCCAGTTACAAGAAACAGCGCGAAATTTTTGTCAAGACATCCAGTTGGGATTTACATTTCAATATGGATATTGGGCTTAGGAACACTCCCAGTTTAGAAAGAAATAGCTAGCTAATTACAACGCAAAGCATTACAAAATAGTGTTTAATAAATATAACCAGCAGATTTTTAGAATTTACTATGATAAAAAGGTTCTTGCAACACAGCTTGTTAGATAATTCATTTTAATTGAATACGCTTAGTAGTTGCTTTTTAATAATAAAAAATGCCAAGGCAATGCTATGCAATAACTGATTTACTTAGATTGTTAAATAAATTTGTTTAATTGTATAATTGAATTACTAGTATTGTATATAAGCAAGCAAGGGAATGGTTACAAGATATCTTGAGAAAGCCCGTCATAGGTACGGGTGAAAGCGCTTGATTTATTTCTTCTTTTTTAACGTTGGATTCTACTTCTACTGAATGTTATTTCTTCCGTGTATTTTAACTTTGGCTTGACATTAAAAGTATTTTACTAAAGGATAAGTTTTCCATGACTACAACATTTTTGGGATTCGTATGAAGAAGTTTATTGGCTACTTGTGCTTCTGCTAACTTTCTTCATAACTTTGAGTACAGTTTTTTTTGGATTTTATATATATATATATATATATATATATATATATATATATATATATATGTGTGTGTGTGTGTGTGTGTGTACATGGCAGCAGCTAAGTTTAACAAATGACTATTCAACATGGCTGACATCCGTTTTGTCAACCACTAAACTACAGCAAGTCAGAAACATGACCCCCCCCCCTTGCAGGACCTATGTTAGTACCCATCCCAGAGTTACTTTGAGTCAAATTTCATTTTGGTTTGATATTGTAAATATTGATATTACAGATTGCCAACATTCATGAATATAATCATACATGAGTATGTTATTAATAGTCTGCATACTGTTAAATTGAAGTCTATATTATATCATCGAAAAGTCACTTCAGTGAACATCACTTACATCGAATATGCCATTTAGCATTTATACCAAATCCAAGATTGCACTACAGTGAGGAAAGGGCAAATTTTCCGATCTTGACTGTACTGTGATCTGACTATGAACAGTTCGCTGAATGGCATTTTCGATGTAAGTGCCACTCACTGAAGTGACTTTTCGATAATATAATATAATATAGACCCTTTAAATTGATACACACTCCATCAATGCCAGCACTTTAGCGATGCAACCAACAGAAATAACATGCTAACAAAAATAAACTGAACACAAAAGGAACCCATATAGCTTCCTTTTGAATCAGAAAAAGTAAATCAAAGAAATATCAAAAAAAAAGAAAAAAAAAACATATTTTTTCAATGGGGATCTTCACCTTCCCACACCCCTTCAGTCATATATACTCACTCCACAGATGCAGAACTGCAAACACATGGAAAACTCCACAACAGAAGCAACAGTTTGTGTTGCACAAATCAATAGTTCCTACAATCAACTAGGTATTTACAGTCGACAGCTTGTGAGAGCAAAAATAGCTGTCGACAAGCTGTGTAACTGGCGGAATGCTGAACCAATATACATATATATATATATATATATATATATATATATATATATATATATATATATATATATATATATATAAAATAGAAAAGTCCAAAGCTGCAGACCTCTTAGTGGTCCTTCTTCCTTCTTCCAGCTCTATAAGCAAGCAAGTCTACAAAATTTACTTTCCATTGCTACATTCCAGAGGTTAACCCTGAATGGATTCTCCCACTCCCCATATGAAGTTCTAACTTCCTGGTTGGCTGCTTTCAGGAAATCCCCTTATATACACACCCTTGACTACTGTGAGGATATTCTCATGCAGATATCTTACACATTTTTAAAGACACATTACAAATTTTCCAGACTATATGTTACAACTACCCCCAGAAAAAAACAGGGTTTTGGCATCATAAGGATAGGTTGTAAGCCTTGGACAACTATCAGCATTTCTGTTGGCTCGAGTGAGCCTGTGAATCACTGCATGTTGAAAGGGTTGTACGGATAGTGCCCACCAGCACAACTTTGTACTGTCAGTTTATTATCAAAGTGAAGTGCCTTCCTAACAAACAGCATTTCAAGGCATAGAAAGCCAAACAGCCGAGCATATCCTTTCTGCATTTCTCAGCTTCCTACTAATATAACAGACAACTTGCTTCTTACTTTGAAAACCTTAGTATAGTATTGGCCCAAAAACCTACCTCTAATGAAGCAATATAATTCTTTAGTACAGTCAGGAGTTGTTAACATCAGTTCAGAATATGGGATCTTGTTTGGTTCACTAAATACTCTGTCTGCCTTAAGATACCTCAGCATCTTAACAGGAGCTTTTCTTCTTATGAGATCTGTGAACTAATAGACAATGATCAGAAGATTAGGTATAAACATTCTGCAGAGCTGAGCTAGCCCAAGAAAAACCTTCAACTGTCTCTTATTAGAGGGAACAGGTCATTTTTATGGCCTCTATTTTTTCTCTAGCAGTCATCATTTCACCTCTCTTCCTAAAAGATATGTCTCAAATACTTCGTTTACACAATGCCTAGTTTACTCTTTTTAGTATTCATAATCAATCCTTTGAGTCTTATTTTTGGTAAGTGAGACTCCCAGTCCTCTGAATCAATGACCATATCGTCCAGGTATGCAACAGCATATCATGAGTGAGGCTTCAGTATTTTAGCCATCAGCCTCTGAAAGGTGGCTGGCAGTCCATTTATTCCAAATGGCAAACCTGTGAACTAGAACAGACATACTGGGATAAAAAAAAATGTTTTTCGTTGTAAGATAAGGTAAGTAACTACCAGTATCCCTTGAAGTGCTGGCATTTCCGAGAATTTCCTTTAGCTCATCAGTTCTGGGCATGGGACAGCTATCAGACTTTGAGATGCTATGTACTTTCTTAAAGTTATTGTAGAATCTGATAATTTCATCAGATTTAGTTACCTACCACTACTGGGCCTGCTCCAGTAACGCTGTGAATCTTCTATCCTGCCTAAGTTGGTACTCTCTTGACATTTTCTCTTACTGTTTTTCCAGTTCTGTTACTTTACAAGGTCTTAATGTAAAGTTTACTCCATTTGTTGTTTCTATATTATATTGTATTAGTTTACTTGTCTCAGGCGTTACTGTGAACATTCCTATACTTCTTAATACAAATTCTCGCTTCCTTTGACAATAATTCCCATTGCCAGATCATGGTCAAATGGGGCCCTAGTTAGGGTAATGGATCAGGCCCACAGCACACTCCCAGCATCCCCCCGCCAGCCATTCCAGTGTCCCATTACTTGGCTATTTCTCCGCAGTTACCATAGACACTGTTCAAACCTCTCAGTGTGCATATTATTTTTATGCTTTAATTCTACAGTGATTCCCCCGAGTTACCACAGACACTGTTCAAACCTCTCAGTGTGCATATTATTTTTATGCTTTAATTCTACAGTGATTCTCCGCAGTTACCACAGACACTGTTCAAACCTCTCAGTGTGCATATTATTTTTATGCTTTAATTCTACAGTGATTCTCCCCAGTTACCACAGACACTGTTCAAACCTCTCAGTGTGCATATTATTTTTATGCTTTAATTCTACAGTGATTCTCCCCAGTTACCACAGACACTGTTCAAACCTCTCAGTGTGCATATTATTTTTATGCTTTAATTCTACAGTGATTCTCCCCAGTTACCACAGACACTGTTCAAACCTCTCAGTGTGCATATTATTTTTATGCTTTAATTCTACAGTGATTCTCCGCAGTTACCACAGACACTGTTCAAACCTCTCAGTGTGCATATTATTTTTATGCTTTAATTCTACAGTGATTCTCCCCAGTTACCACAGACACTGTTCAAACCTCTCAGTGTGCATATTATTTTTATACTTTAATTCTACAGTGATTCTCTGCAGTTACCACAGACACTGTTCAAACCTCTCGGTGTGCATATTATTTTTATGCTTTAATTCTACAGTGATTCTCCCCAGTTACCACAGACACTGTTCAAACCTCTCAGTGTGCATATTATTTTTATGCTTTAATTCTACAGTGATTCTCCCCAGTTACCACAGACACTGTTCAAACCTCTGGGTGTGCATATTATTTTTATGCTTTAATTCTACAGTGATTCTCCGCAGTTACCACAGACACTGTTCAAACATCTCAGTGTGCATATTATTTTTATACTTTAATTCTACAGTGATTCTCTGCAGTTACCACAGACACTGTGCAAACCTCTCAGTGTGCATATTATTTTTATACTTTAATTCTACAGTGATTCTCCGCAGTTACCACAGACACTGTTCAAACCTCTCAGTGTGCATATTATTTTTATACTTTAATTCTACAGTGATTCTCCCCAGTTACCACAGACACTGTTCAAACCTCTCAGTGTGGATATTATTTTTATGCTTTAATTCTACAGTGATTCTCCCCAGTTACCACAGACACTGTTCAAACCTCTCGGTGTGCATATTATTTTTATGCTTTTATTCTACAGTGATTCTCCGCAGTTACCACAGACACTGTTCAAACCTCTCGGTGTGCATATTATTTTTATGCTTTAATTCTACAGTGATTCTCCCCAGTTACCACAGACACTGTTCAAACCTCTCGGTGTGCATATTATTTTTATGCTTTAATTCTACAGTGATTCTCCGCAGTTACCACAGACACTGTTCAAACCTCTCAGTGTGCATATTATTTTTATGCTTTAATTCTACAGTGATTCTCCCCAGTTACCACAGACACTGTTCAAACCTCTCAGTGTGCATACTATTTTTATGCTTTAATTCTAGTGATTCTCCGCAGTTACCACAGACACTGTTCAAACCTCTCAGTGTGCATATTATTTTTATGCTTTAATTCTACAGTGATTCTCCCCAGTTACCACAGACACTGTTCAAATCTCTTAGTGTGCATATTATTTTTATGCTTTAATTCTACAGTGATTCTCCGCAGTTACCACAGACACTGTTCAAACCTCTCAGTGTGCATATTATTTTTATGCTTTAATTCTACAGTGATTCACCGCAGTTACCACAGACACTGTTCAAACCTCTCAGTGTGCATATTATTTTTAGACTTTAATTCTAGTGATTCTCCGCAGTTACCACAGACACTGTTCAAACCTCTCAGTGTGCATATTATTTTTATGCTTTAATTCTACAGTGATTCTCTGCAGTTACCACAGACACTGTTCAAACCTCTCAGTGTGCATATTATTTTTATACTTTAATTCTACAGTGATTCTCCCCAGTTACCACAGACACTGTTCAAACCTCTCAGTGTGCATATTATTTTTATGCTTTAATTCTACAGTGATTCTCCGCAGTTACCACAGATACTGTTCAAACCTCTCAGTGTGCATATTATTTTTATACTTTAATTCTACAGTGATTTTCCCCAGTTACCACAGACACTGTTCAAACCTCTCAGTGTGCATATTATTTTTATGCTTTAATTCTACAGTGATTCTCCGCAGTTACCACAGACACTGTTCAAACCTCTCAGTGTGCATATTATTTTTATGCTTTAATTCTACAGTGATTCTCCCAGTTACCACAGACACTGTTCAAACCTCTCAGTGTGCATATTATTTTTATGCTTTAATTCTACAGTGATTCTCCCAGTTACCACAGACACTGTTCAAACCTCTCAGTGTGCATATTATTTTTATGCTTTAATTCTACAGTGATTCTCCCCAGTTACCACAGACACTGTTCAAACCTCTCAGTGTGCATATTATTTTTATGCTTTAATTCTACAGTGATTCTCCGCAGTTACCACAGACACTGTTCAAACCTCTCAGTGTGCATATTATTTTTATGCTTTAATTCTACAGTGATTCTCCCCAGTTACCACAGACACTGTTCAAACCTCTCAGTGTGCATATTATTTTTATACTTTAATTCTACAGTGATTCTCCCCAGTTACCACAGACACTGTTCAAACCTCTCAGTGTGCATATTATTTTTATACTTTAATTCTACAGTGATTCTCTGCAGTTACCACAGACACTGTTCAAACCTCTCAGTGTGCATATTATTTTTATGCTTTAATTCTACAGTGATTCTCCCCAGTTACCACAGACACTGTTCAAACCTCTCAATGTGCATATTATTTTTATGCTTTAATTCTACAGTGATTCTCCCCAGTTACCACAGACACTGTTCAAACCTCTCAGTGTGCATATTATTTTTATGCTTTAATTCTACAGTGATTCTCCCCAGTTACCACAGACACTGTTCAAACCTCTCAGTGTGCATATTATTTTTATGCTTTAATTCTACAGTGATTCTCCCCAGTTACCACAGACACTGTTCAAACCTCTCAGTGTGCATATTATTTTTATGCTTTAATTCTACAGTGATTCTCCCAGTTACCACAGACACTGTTCAAACCTCTCAGTGTGCATATTATTTTTATGCTTTAATTCTACAGTGATTCTCCCCAGTTACCACAGACACTGTTCAAACCTCTCGGTGTGCATATTATTTTTATGCTTTAATTCTACAGTGATTCTCCGCAGTTACCACAGACACTGTTCAAACCTCTCAGTGTGCATATTATTTTTATGCTTTAATTCTACAGTGATTCTCCCCAGTTACCACAGACACTGTTCAAATCTCTTAGTGTGCATATTATTTTTATGCTTTAATTCTAGTGATTCTCCGCAGTTACCACAGACACTGTTCAAATCTCTCAGTGTGCATATTATTTTTATGCTTTAATTCTACAGTGATTCACCGCAGTTACCACAGACACTGTTCAAACCTCTCAGTGTGCATATTATTTTTATACTTTAATTCTAGTGATTCTCCACAGTTACCACAGACACTGTTCAAACCTCTCAGTATGCATATTATTTTTATGCTTTTATTCTACAGTGATTCTCCGCAGTTACCACAGACACTGTTCAAACCTCTCAGTATGCATATTATTTTTATGCTTTAATTCTACAGTGATTCTCCGCAGTTACCACAGATACTGTTCAAACCTCTCGGTGTGCATATTATTTTTATATTTTAATTCTACAGTGATTTTCCCCAGTTACCACAGACACTGTTCAAACCTCTCAGTGTGCATATTATTTTTATGCTTTAATTCTACAGTGATTCTCCCCAGTTACCACAGACACTGTTCAAACCTCTCAGTGTGCATATTATTTTTATACTTTAATTCTACAGTGATTCTCCCCAGTTACCACAGACACTGTTCAAACCTCTCAGTGTGCATATTATTTTTATGCTTTAATTCTACAGTGATTCTCCGCAGTTACCACAGACACTGTTCAAACCTCTCAGTGTGCATATTATTTTTATGCTTTAATTCTACAGTGATTCTCCTCAGTTACCACAGACACTGTTCAAACCTCTCAGTGTGCATATTATTTTTATACTTTAATTCTACAGTGATTCTCTGCAGTTACCACAGACACTGTTCAAACCTCTCAGTGTGCATATTATTTTTATTCTTTAATTCTACAGTGATTCTCCCCAGTTACCACAGATGCTGTTCAAAACTCTCGGTGTGCATATTATTTTTATACTTTAATTCTACAGTGATTCACCGCAGTTACCACAGACACTGTTCAAACCTCTCAGTGTGCATATTATTTTTATGCTTTAATTCTACAGTGATTCTCCGCAGTTACCACAGACACTGTTCAAACCTCTCAGTGTGCATATTATTTTTATGCTTTAATTCTACAGTGATTCTCCGCAGTTACCACAGACACTGTTCAAACCTCTCAGTGTGCATATTATTTTTATGCTTTAATTCTACAGTGATTCTCCCCAGTTACCACAGACACTGTTCAAACCTCTCAGTGTGCATATTATTTTTATGCTTTAATTCTACAGTGATTCTCCACAGTTACCACAGACACTGTTCAAACCTCTCAGTGTGCATATTATTTTTATGCTTTAATTCTACAGTGATTCTCCCCAGTTACCACAGACACTGTTCAAACCTCTCGGTGTGCATATTATTTTTATGCTTTAATTCTACAGTGATTCTCCGCAGTTACCACAGACACTGTTCAAACCTCTCAATGTGCATATTATTTTTATGCTTTAATTCTACAGTGATTCTCCCCAATTACCACAGACACTGTTCAAACCTCTCAGTGTGCATATTATTTTTATGCTTTAATTCTACAGTGATTCTCCGCAGTTACCACAGACACTGTTCAAACCTCTCAGTGTGCATATTATTTTTATGCTTTAATTCTACAGTGATTCTCCTCAGTTACCACAGACACTGTTCAAACCTCTCAGTGTGCATATTATTTTTATACTTTAATTCTACAGTGATTCTCTGCAGTTACCACAGACACTGTTCAAACCTCTGAGTGTGCATATTATTTTTATGCTTTAATTCTACAGTGATTCTCCCCAGTTACCACAGACGCTGTTCAAACCTCTTGGTGTGCATATTATTTTTATACTTTAATTCTACAGTGATTCACCGCAGTTACCACAGACACTGTTCAAACCTCTCGGTGTGCATATTATTTTTATGCTTTAATTCTACAGTGATTCTCCGCAGTTACCACAGACACTGTTCAAACCTCTCAGTGTGCATATTATTTTTATGCTTTAATTCTACAGTGATTCTCCCCAGTTACCACAGACACTGTTCAAACCTCTCAGTGTGCATATTATTTTTTTACTTTAATTCTACAGTGATTCTCCGCAGTTACCACAGACACTGTTCAAACCTCTCAGTGTGCATATTATTTTTATGCTTTAATTCTACAGTGATTCTCCTCAGTTACCACAGACACTGTTCAAACCTCTCAGTGTGCATATTATTTTTATGCTTTAATTCTACAGTGATTCTCCCCAGTTACCACAGACACTGTTCAAACCTCTCAGTGTGCATATTATTTTTATGCTTTAATTCTACAGTGATTCTCTTCAGTTACCACAGACACTGTTCAAACCTCTGTGTGCATATTATTTTTATACTTTAATTCTACAGTGATTCACCCAGTTACCACAGACACTGTTCAAACCTCTCAGTGTGCATATTATTTTTATGCTTTAATTCTACAGTGATTCTCCGCAGTTACCACAGACACTGTTCAAACCTCTCAGTGTGCATATTATTTTTATGCTTTAATTCTACAGTGATTCTCCCCAGTTACCACAGACACTGTTCAAACCTCTCAGTGTGCATATTATTTTTATGCTTTAATTCTACAGTGATTCTCCTCAGTTACCACAGACACTGTTCAAACCTCTCAGTGTGCATATTATTTTTATACTTTAATTCTACAGTGATTCTCCGCAGTTACCACAGACACTGTTCAAACCTCTCAGTGTGCATATTATTTTTATGCTTTAATTCTACAGTGATTCTCCGCAGTTACCACAGACACTGTTCAAACCTCTCAGTGTGCATATTATTTTTATACTTTAATTCTACAGTGATTCTCCGCAGTTACCACAGACACTGTTCAAACCTCTCAGTGTGGATATTATTTTTATACTTTAATTCTACAGTGATTCTCCCCAGTTACCACAGACACTGTTCAAACCTCTCGGTGTGCATATTATTTTTATACTTTAATTCTACAGTGAATCTCCGCAGTTACCACAGACACTGTTCAAACCTCTCAGTGTGCATATTATTTTTATGCTTTAATTCTACAGTGATTCTCCTCAGTTACCACAGACACTGTTCAAACCTCTCAGTGTGCATATTATTTTTATACTTTAATTCTACAGTGATTCTCTGCAGTTACCACAGACACTGTTCAAACCTCTCAGTGTGCATATTATTTTTATGCTTTAATTCTACAGTGATTCTCCCCAGTTACCACAGACGCTGTTCAAACCTCTCAGTGTGCATATTATTTTTATACTTTAATTCTACAGTGATTCACCGCAGTTACCACAGACACTGTTCAAACCTCTCGGTGTGCATATTATTTTTATGCTTTAATTCTACAGTGATTCTCCGCAGTTACCACAGACACTGTTCAAACCTCTCAGTGTGCATATTATTTTTATACTTTAATTCTACAGTGATTCTCCCCAGTTACCACAGACACTGTTCAAACCTCTCAGTGTGCATATTATTTTTATGCTTTAATTCTACAGTGATTCTCCACAGTTACCACAGACACTGTTCAAACCTCTCAGTGTGCATATTATTTTTATGCTTTAATTCTACAGTGATTCTCCGCAGTTACCACAGACACTGTTCAAACCTCTCAGTGTGCATATTATTTTTATGCTTTAATTCTACAGTGATTCTCCTCAGTTACCACAGACACTGTTCAAACCTCTCAGTGTGCATATTATTTTTATGCTTTAATTCTACAGTGATTCTCCCCAGTTACCACAGACACTGTTCAAACCTCTCAGTGTGCATATTATTTTTATGCTTTAATTCTACAGTGATTCTCCGCAGTTACCACAGACACTGTTCAAACCTCTCAGTGTGCATATTATTTTTATACTTTAATTCTACAGTGATTCTCCACAGTTACCACAGACACTGTTCAAACCTCTCAGTGTGCATATCATTTTTATGCTTTAATTCTACAGTGATTCTCCGCAGTTACCACAGACACTGTTCAAACCTCTCAGTGTGCATATTATTTTTATGCTTTAATTCTACAGTGATTCTCTCCAGTTACCACAGACACTGTTCAAACCTCTCGGTGTGCATATTATTTTTATACTTTAATTCTACAGTGATTCTCCCCAGTTACCACAGACACTGTTCAAACCTCTCAGTGTGCATATTATTTTTATGCTTTAATTCTACAGTGATTCTCCCCAGTTACCACAGACACTGTTCAAACCTCTCAGTGTGCATATTATTTTTATACTTTAATTCTACAGTGATTCTCCCCAGTTACCACAGACACTGTTCAAACCTCTCAGTGTGCATATTATTTTTATGCTTTAATTCTACAGTGATTCTCCGCAGTTACCACAGACACTGTTCAAACCTCTCAGTGTGCATATTATTTTTATGCTTTAATTCTACAGTGATTCTCCTCAGTTACCACAGACACTGTTCAAACCTCTCAGTGTGCATATTATTTTTATACTTTAATTCTACAGTGATTCTCTGCAGTTACCACAGACACTGTTCAAACCTCTCAGTGTGCATATTATTTTTATGCTTTAATTCTACAGTGATTCTCCCCAGTTACCACAGACACTGTTCAAACCTCTCAGTGTGCATATTATTTTTATACTTTAATTCTACAGTGATTCTCCGCAGTTACCACAGACACTGTTCAAACCTCTCGGTGTGCATATTATTTTTATGCTTTAATTCTACAGTGATTCTCCGCAGTTACCACAGACACTGTTCAAACCTCTCAGTGTGCATATTATTTTTATGCTTTAATTCTACAGTGATTCTCCCCAGTTACCACAGACACTGTTCAAACCTCTCAGTGTGCATATTATTTTTATGCTTTAATTCTACAGTGATTCTCCGCAGTTACCACAGACACTGTTCAAACCTCTCAGTGTGCATATTATTTTTATGCTTTAATTCTACAGTGATTCTCCACAGTTACCACAGACACTGTTCAAACCTCTCAGTGTGCATATTATTTTTATGCTTTAATTCTACAGTGATTCTCCCCAGTTACCACAGACACTGTTCAAACCTCTCAGTGTGCATATTATTTTTATGCTTTAATTCTACAGTGATTCTCCGCAGTTACCACAGACACTGTTCAAACCTCTCAGTGTGCATATTATTTTTATGCTTTAATTCTACAGTGATTCTCCCCAGTTACCACAGACACTGTTCAAACCTCTCAGTGTGCATATTATTTTTATGCTTTAATTCTACAGTGATTCTCCTCAGTTACCACAGACACTGTTCAAACCTCTCAGTGTGCATATTATTTTTATGCTTTAATTCTACAGTGATTCTCCTCAGTTACCACAGACACTGTTCAAACCTCTCAGTGTGCATATTATTTTTATACTTTAATTCTACAGTGATTCTCTGCAGTTACCACAGACACTGTTCAAACCTCTCAGTGTGCATATTATTTTTATGCTTTAATTCTACAGTGATTCTCCCCAGTTACCACAGACACTGTTCAAACCTCTCAGTGTGCATATTATTTTTTTACTTTAATTCTACAGTGATTCTCCGCAGTTACCACAGACACTGTTCAAACCTCTCAGTGTGCATATTATTTTTATGCTTTAATTCTACAGTGATTCTCCGCAGTTACCACAGACACTGTTCAAACCTCTCAGTGTGCATATTATTTTTATGCTTTAATTCTACAGTGATTCTCCCCAGTTACCACAGACACTGTTCAAACCTCTCGGTGTGCATATTATTTTTATGCTTTAATTCTACAGTGATTCTCCTTGAGTTACCACATACACTGTTCAAACCTCTCAGTGTGCATATTATTTTTATGCTTTAATTCTACAGTGATTCTCCTCAGTTACCACAGACACTGTTCAAACCTCTCAGTGTGCATATTATTTTTATGCTTTAATTCTACAGTGATTCTCCCCAGTTACCACAGACACTGTTCAAACCTCTCGGTGTGCATATTATTTTTATGCTTTAATTCTACAGTGATTCTCCCCAGTTACCACAGACACTGTTCAAACCTCTCAGTGTGCATATTATTTTTATGCTTTAATTCTACAGTGATTCTCCCAGTTACCACAGACACTGTTCAAACCTCTCAGTGTGCATATTATTTTTATGCTTTAATTCTACAGTGATTCTCCCCAGTTACCACAGACACTGTTCAAACCTCTCAGTGTGCATATTATTTTTATGCTTTAATTCTACAGTGATTCTCCCCAGTTACCACAGACACTGTTCAAACCTCTCAGTGTGCATATTATTTTTATGCTTTAATTCTACAGTGATTCTCCTCAGTTACCACAGACACTGTTCAAACCTCTCAGTGTGCATATTATTTTTATACTTTAATTCTACAGTGATTCACCGCAGTTACCACAGACACTGTTCAAACCTCTCAGTGTGCATATTATTTTTATGCTTTAATTCTACAGTGATTCTGCGCAGTTACCACAGACACTGTTCAAACCTCTCGGTGTGCATATTATTTTTATACTTTAATTCTACAGTGATTCTCCGCAGTTACCACAGACACTGTTCAAACCTCTCGGTGTGCATATTATTTTTATACTTTAATTCTACAGTGATTCTTCCCAGTTACCACAGACACTGTTCAAACCTCTCGGTGTGCATATTATTTTTATACTTTAATTCTACAGTGAATCTCCGCAGTTACCACAGACACTGTTCAAACCTCTCAGTGTGCATATTATTTTTATGCTTTAATTCTACGGTGATTCTCCCCAGTTACCACAGACACTGTTCAAACCTCTCAGTGTGCATATTATTTTTATGCTTTAATTCTACAGTGATTCTCCCCAGTTACCACAGACACTGTTCAAACCTCTCAGTGTGCATATTATTTTTATGCTTTAATTCTACAGTGATTCTCCCCAGTTACCACAGACACTGTTCAAACCTCTCAGTGTGCATATTATTTTTATGCTTTAATTCTACAGTGATTCTCCTCAGTTACCACAGACACTGTTCAAACCTCTCAGTGTGCATATTATTTTTATGCTTTAATTCTACAGTGATTCTCCCCAGTTACCACAGACACTGTTCAAACCTCTCAGTGTGCATATTATTTTTATGCTTTAATTCTACAGTGATTCTCCCCAGTTACCACAGACACTGTTCAAACCTCTCAGTGTGCATATTATTTTTATGCTTTAATTCTACAGTGATTCTCTGCAGTTACCACAGACACTGTTCAAACCTCTCAGTGTGCATATTATTTTTATACTTTAATTCTACAGTGATTCTCCGCAGTTACCACAGACACTGTTCAAACCTCTCAGTGTGCATATTATTTTTATGCTTTAATTCTACAGTGATTCTCCACAGTTACCACAGACACTGTTCAAACCTCTCAGTGTGCATATTATTTTTATGCTTTAATTCTACAGTGATTCTCCGCAGTTACCACAGACACTGTTCAAACCTCTCTGTGTGCATATTATTTTTATACTTTAATTCTACAGTGATTCTCCTCAGTTACCACAGACACTGTTCAAACCTCTCAGTGTGCATATTATTTTTATGCTTTAATTCTACAGTGATTCTCCCCAGTTACCACAGACACTGTTCAAACCTCTCAGTGTGCATATTATTTTTATGCTTTAATTCTACAGTGATTCTCCCCAGTTACCACAGACACTGTTCAAACCTCTCCGTGTGCATATTATTTTTATACTTTAATTCTACAGTGATTCTCCCCAGTTACCACAGACACTATTCAAACCTCTCAGTGCGCATATTATTTTTATACTTTAATTCTAC
Source organism: Protopterus annectens (assembly GCF_019279795.1). Classification (NCBI taxonomy): domain Eukaryota; kingdom Metazoa; phylum Chordata; order Ceratodontiformes; family Protopteridae; genus Protopterus; species Protopterus annectens. The sequence continues at coordinate 627,056,951 of NC_056744.1, forward strand.
AGTGATTCTCCGCAGTTACCACAGACACTGTTCAAACCTCTCGGTGTGCATATTATTTTTATGCTTTAATTCTACAGTGATTCTCCCCAGTTACCACAGACACTGTTCAAACCTCTCGGTGTGCATATTATTTTTATGCTTTAATTCTACAGTGATTCACCGCAGTTACCACAGACGCTGTTCAAACCTCTCAGTGTGCATATTATTTTTATACTTTAATTCTACAGTGATTCTCCACAGTTACCACAGACACTGTTCAAACCTCTCAGTGTGCATATTATTTTTATGCTTTAATTCTACAGTGATTATAGATATTTGGATTTAATTTACATTTTTTTATTTCAAATTTTATAGCATAAACACTGATAGACATTTGTTAAACAAAGTGGCCATCTAAGGATATCCACACCTCCAGGCTAGTTGCTCAGGCATAATGTATTCGAGGTTATCCAAGTGCAACTGATTCTGGGCAAAACTGCAATCCAAATTGTAGCTTGCTACAGATCCCCCACCATGCCCCAGGATTCCCACTCCTCTTTTCTTCATATACTGGAAAATATTAGGGTTCAACCAAACACCCTAATAATGGGCGATTTCAGCTACCCCACCATTACTGGGAAAACTACTCACGTACCAACTCCTTCACTCAACGCTTTCTGGAGTTCATAAGTTCCAATGCCCTGGATAAGCTTATCCACACCCCCACCACGGGCAACAATATCCTAGACCTAGTCATTACCAACATTAGTGACCGGTGTTCTACACCTGAAGTCAACTCCTCATTGGTCAAATCTGACCATAAGCTAATCACCCTAGATATCCACATCCCACCTTCACCGCCCCCCCATTAAGGAAAGCATGGTAAAAAATTTCTCTAAAGCCAACTTCATGCTTCTTAAGACAGAGGTGGCGAACTTCGTGACACCCATGCAGATGGACAATACAGTTATGACTGCTGAATCCTACACAAATGCACTCTAAATGCACTTACACGAGTGCATGGATCGTGCTATCCCGAACAGAACCAAGATGCTATCCTCCAAAAAAAGGAAGCCAATCTGGAGGTCCTCTGCCATAAACAAACTCTACAACAGAAGGAAGAAACTGTTGCAAAAGATAGTAAAATGCCATGAGTGGAGGAGCTTCCTGGTCAGCCTCAGTAAGAAGCTAAGATCCCTTATAAGATCTTCCAAAGCTAGCTACAAAAACAAAACCACCACTGATTCTAAGGACAACCGCAACACATTCTATAGCTATGTCAGGAATCTCAATGGCAACACCCAGATCTGCTCTGAGTTACAGCACAATGGCACAAAAATTACAGAACCAACTGATATTGCCAACATCCTGGCAGATAGGTTCAGTGCTAACTTTACGCCCCTCTCACCCCCTAAAGGACCCATATCTATACAGGAAGAATGCAGAGTCCCTGTAATCACAACTACACAGGTAAAAGCTGCACTCTTTTAAGCCAAAAACACAGCATCCATGGGACCGGACAACATCCCAGGCTGCATTTTAAATGAACGAACTGGCTCCCCTCCTAAGCACCATGTCCAGTCATAGCCTCACATCAGGCTTTGTGCCAACTGAATGGCACACAGCAACAGTTATCCAACCCTATTAGCCTGACGAGCCTGGTCTGTAAGGCCATGGAACATATCATCATGGAACTCATAAACAAAGACATTGGTAACCTCCAAACTCTGGACCCCACCCAGTTTGGGTCTGTGAAAGGCAGATAATGCCTCCTGAACCTGATCGACTTCTTTGAGGCAGTCATCAAAGCTGTAGATGAGGGTAAGTTGGTTCACAGAGCCTATCTTGACCTCACCAAGGCTTTCGACACCATCCCCCATTTTGGAATTATACATAAACTCACTAAACTAGGTATACATCCTTACATCACAAGATGCCGAATGTGTGATGAGACCTTGGGACCCAGGTGGACAGTAGTCTCTCCTTTGATAATCACATCACCACAGTAGTCAGGAAATCCTTCTATGTGGCACACCTCATCACAAAAGGGTTCTCATCCAGGAAAAAAAGAGGTCATCGTTCCCCTCTACTCGACACTCATTAGACCCACTGTAGAGCACAACGCCCCTTTTGGAATGTACATTTGCAGCAGCTGGAAAGGCCTCAGAAGTACCTCACAAAGAGTATTACTGGCCTCAAACAGATGCCCTATACTGACCATCTCAAAAAACTCCAGCTTTACTCCGTAGCATATCGCCTACTCCGAGGTGACCTCTGCCTAACATATAAAGCTATGTCAAACCCAGAGCTGTTGGACATGCTGCACCTAAAGAAATCCCAATCCCGCTGAGGTACACGCTCTAGGGACCTAAACCTTGTCATCACAATAAACAGGACATGCTGGAGGGATAGATTCCTGTCCCAGAGACTTCCCATACTCTGGAACAAGCTACCCATCTATATCAAGCAAAGATCCTCATTAGCACTCTTCAAGAAAAATCTTGTTGAGTGGATGGGAAATAGAAAATACACCCTGGGGATCACTTCTGTGGCTCTGCTCGACAGGGGCACAGGAAAATAACTTTCTTGGGTGGCATAAGCCAGGGAACCTTGTTGGCTAGGCTTACTTAGGCCCTTGGGCCAATAGCCTAGTACCTACCTATGAACCTATGAACCAATATCACAATGAAAACAGATTTAGCATTAACAATAAACTTCTCTGCCCTTGAAACTCACATTAACTGAAACAACATTGAAACCCACATTGAAATTAAATACAACTAATCAGTGGCAGATAAAATTCACCTTTGGGCTGTTTTCAAACCATAGGTCCCTTGCACACATTTTAAAGACCATGCATACCTGCATGTGTTCTTTGATTCACCTTCCGAACTGAATTAAATTATATTCCTTGTATAATACAGCACCACTTGTTAGAGCGTGCTTTAAATGTGTAGTTTTGAGCATTTTTCCAGTAGCAATGAAACAAAATATATGAACCAATAATGACAAAACTACCCAATTCAGAACATTTCAGCCATAAAAGGCCACTCAAACTTCTACATTTAACAATCCACAAATATCAGTCAATATGTACACTCTCTGCAGAAGTAAAACTCATCTAAATAATTCCACATTAAAGAGATCTGTAACTATTGAAGAGGTTGCTGCTAGCAAATAACTTTATATTCAGTATTTCATCTACAAATTCAGTTCCTGCTGCCCTTGAAGAATAAACTGCCTATGTTACATTAAAAATGGTAAGCTGGTAATTTTGCAATAGAGAATGGATGGCAAACAGACCACACGTTCATAGTTATTAAGCATCTCATCCAAAGGAAAGCATACTCAAGACTGTGCACCCTGACCCACCCTTAAAGTACAAAATAGCATCAGCAATCCCCCTACATGCTGTGGAAGTCGAACCCACAGTCTTCTTCATCAAAAGCATGTATGCTACCTGTTGTGCTACCAACAATGCTTTTAAATTTTATAGCACAATAGTGGTGACCATCAGCTATACAAAACAATTTCACATTCCAGACTTAGCATGAGCAGCAGTAAACTTCTCTTCCCTTGAAGTTCAGAATTCCTTGAAAATGCATTGAAGCTTACAATTCCTTGAAAATGCACTGAGGCTCAATTACTTGAAAATGCACTGAAGCTCAGTTTGAAAATGTACTAAAACTCAATTCCTTGAAAATGCACTGAAAGACATATTTTTGAGCAGCTTGGTGGTTATTGTAGAGGATTCAGGCCCTTATCTTGCAGCTTGGCAGTTGTTGTAGTGGATTCAGGCTATCTCCTTTAATTAAGGTACAGGGTTGAACCTGAGCAAATTAACTAACCTGGCATCTCTAACTAGGATACACACACATACACACACACACACACACACACACACACACACACACACACACACACACACACACACACCTTACCTCAGGTCTGTGGAAGAAGCAGGTCCCAGCAAACGTACTTGTGGTATACATTCCATCTGTGCACAGAAGAAGCAGCAAGTTTTCTTGTACTTAAATTTCAAGTGCAGACTGCAAAAAGGAAGAAGCAAGGAAAAGGATGACAATGCATGCAAGGACAGAAAGGAAGAAGCAAGGAACAGGTGTGTGCATGTGACGACAACCCACACAAGGATGCACGGACTTAGAAGGCATTCTTGAAGAAGAATACTCTTAACATAACGTAATTTTTTTTTTTTTTATTAAAAAAGGAAATGTGACAGCCCTCTGGCCAGCAGAAGCCCCCTCTCAGCCAGTGGGCTCTAGGTGACTGCCTAGTTTGCCTAGTGCTGGATCAGGCTCTATTCTCATAAGTGCAGTTCAGGCTGAGATTCTTTCTTCTCCCCTCCTGTATGAACTTCATCTTGCAAGCTCAATGCAGAGCATTCTGCTTCATCTCATGGTTCAGTACATTAACATTTCACTGCAGAACTTTCTGCTTCATCCCACACTTCAGTACATTAATGTTTCACTGCAGAACTTTCTGCTTCATCCCACACTTCAGTACACTAATGTTTCACTGCAGAACATTCTGCTTCATCTCATGGTTCAGTACACTGTAGAACATTCTGCTTCATTTCATGGTTCTGTACACTGTAGAACATTCTGCTTCATCTCATGGTTCAGTACACTGTAGAACATTCTGCTTCATCTCATGGTTCAGTACATTATCGTTTCACTGCAGAACTTTCTGCATCATCCTACACTTCAGTACATTAATGTTTCACTGCAGAAAATTCTGCTTCATCTCATGGTTCAGTACACTGCAGAACATTCTGCTTCATCTCATGGTTCAGTACACTGTAGAACATTCTGCTTCATCTCATGGTTCAATACATTAATGTTTCACTGCAGAACTTTCTGCTTCATCCCACACTTCAGTATATTAATGTTTCACTGCAGAAAATTCTGCTTCATCTCATGGTTCAGTACATTAACGTTTCACTGCAGAACTTTCTGCTTCATCCCACACTTCAGTACATTAATGTTTCACTGCAGAACATTCTGCTTCATCTCATGGTTCAGTACACTGTAGAACATTCTGCTTCATCTCATGGTTCAGTACATTAATGTTTCACTGCAGAACATTCTGTTTCATCTCATGGTTCAGTACATTAACGTTTCACTGCAGAACTTTCTGCTTCATTCCACAGTACATTAATGTTTCACTGCAGAACTTTCTGCTTCATCCCACAGTTCAGTACATTAATGTTTCACTGCAGAACATTCTGCTTCATCTCATGGTTTTAGTACATTAATGTTTCACTGCAGAAATTTCTACTTCATCCCACAGTTCAGTACACTGCAGCACATTCTGATTCATCTCATTGTTCATTACATTAATGTTTAACTGCTGAACGTTCTGCTTCATCCTATGGTTCACTACATTAATGTTTCACTGCAGAACGTTCTGTTTCATCCTATGGTTCACTACATTAATGTTTCACTGCAGAACTTTCTGCTTCATCCCACAGTTCAGTACATTAAAGTTTTACTGCAGAACATTCTGCTTCATCTCATGGTTCAGTACATTAACGTTTCACTGCAGAACTTTCTGCTTCATCCCACAGTTCAGTACATTAATGTTTCACTGCAGAACATTCTGCTTCATCTCATGGTTTTAGTACATTAATGTTTCACTGCAGAAATTTATACTTCATCTCACAGTTCAGTACACTGCAGCACATTCTGATTCATCTCATGGCTCATTACATTAATGTTTAACTGCTGAACGTTCTGCTTCATCCTATGGTTCACTACATTAATGTTTCACTGCAGAACTTTCTGCTTCATCCCACAGTTCAGTACATTAAAGTTTTACTGCAGAACTTTCTGCTTCATCCCATGGTTCACGAAATTAATGTGATAGATTTGTTTTATCTTTCTCTTTCCTGGATATCTAACCTTATAGTTCACTATCTATTCTTTCAACTACATCAAATGGCCTCTCCCACTTGGCCAGAAAATGTTTTTCCATGAAGGGCACTAACACTAACTCCTGATCTCCTGGTTACATGTTAAGTAGGGCATTCTTATTATAAATACATTGCTGCTTCTCCTAGGCTCTTTGTATGTGTTCTGTTTGCATGGGCATCACCACTACCACCACCATCTTCATCATCATTAATTCCCTTTTTCCCATTTTCATGTGGGGATGGGATGCCACATCTACTGATTCCATCTCTCTCGACTCAGAGCTTCTCAACAACTGCCATGGGTTTTTGTATCAAACAAATCATCCATTTCTTGGCCGGGTGGCCTAATCTCCTCTTGTCCTCTTACTGTCTTTCCCAAATCTGCTTTACCAGATCATCTTCTGCTTTCCTGGACATGTCCCTGAATCATCACAATCTATTCTATTTGACCTTTTCAACAACTGGGGCTACTTTTGTTTCCACTATGATGTCCTTATTTCATCTTCTGTTCCACGATGTGCATCCTTCCACCCATCCCAAGCACTTCATCTGCACCCCTTGAAGCTCACTCAGCAGCTCTGACTAAATTGTCCAGGTTTCTGCATCATGCTACTGATTTGTTCACCTTAATTTTCAACTTCTTTGGTACTCTCCTGACACACACACACACACACACACACACACACACACACACACACACACACACACACACACACTCTACCTCTGATACTTTGTGCTGATTAGCTGTAGTATCTATGATTCTAACAATGGCCTACTCATCCAGACTTCTCTTCCCATCAACCATATTTCCCAGACACTTGGAGATGCTCTACTATATTTCATTCTATCTCAGTTTGCAGCTTATTCTGATTTCCAACAATTTGATGCCATGACAGTTGCCTTGTCTGTACTCTGTTTCATCCCATGAGCCTTCAGTTTTGCATTCCCACTCCTATTATTTGCTGAAGGTCCTGTTCATAGTTTTCTTGTAGTGCCACATCATCTGCATACAGCAGCTTTGTCGATCAGTCCGCTCAGACCTGTTTGCTAATGTAGTCCCATTATCAGTATGAATAGCAGGGCCCTCAGAGCTGAACCCTGATGCACACCTACTCCCAGTGAAAATCCTTCTGTTTGTGCTTATGTCACTGGGTCTTTGTAAATAACCTGCACTCATTCTATCAATGCTTCTAGGACTCTGAACCATGCAGCACTGCCCAAATCATCTTTTCGTGGGATCTAGTTATATGCTTGCTCCATACCTAAGAATGCCTAGTTGGACTCTTTTTATATCCCCAGCATCTTCTTTACTGTCTGTCTCACAGCAAACATCAACTCAGGTGTACTGCTTCCTAATCTGAATCCAAATTGTTTATCCCCCATTTTACTTTCTAGTACTCTTTATATTTATCAGTCATACTCTCCAACAGTTCTGCTCAGTGTACCAAGAGTTTGATACCTGTGTACTGCCCACAGCTGTAATTATCCTCTCTGTTCTTGCACACTGACACTAGAAAGAAGATATTCCAGTCATCTGGGATATGTCTCTCACTCCACACCATGATGAGTACCCTCAGGAAACATTTCTCTCTCTCATGTCCAACACTTTGATCATATATGCCATGACTTCATCTGAGCCCACTACTTTCCCTGACTTAATTTTACTTAATGCACCATACAGTTCTTCCAGAGTGGGTTCTACCTCTTTCACTGAAGGCTGTGCATGGAGCACTACAGCTTCTGTGAAGTTTCCTCACTCAGAAGCTTCTTGAAACATTCCTTCCATCTGCTCTTAAGGCCTTCTGGGCTGGTGAGCAGATTGTTGCTGGCAACCCTTATGAATGACATTTGATAACCATCTTACTTATCTTTCTGTCATTGCCTGCTACTTCACAGAGCTAAGTGGACTAAGGACATGAAGTATTCCATCCTACCGCCATATTTTACATATTTGATACATTAATGTAGTGTTATGGCAGATTTATAAAAGATATCTTCTATTCTTCCAGTTTCCTTAGCAATGTCAAGCATCCCTCTGAGATGCCTTCAGTACAAAAGTTAGTTGCAGTCAGTAAGAAGGGTAACAAATAATCCCTGTTTCCCCATCTGCACCAATAGCTCTCCTTATTATGGATTTCATTATTTTAATAAAACTTTCTACTAACCTATCAGTATCCAGATGGTAGACTGATGTCTTTAACTGCTTGCCCTTAAAACACTGACATCATTTCGGTATCCTTCACATAAAGGGAGTAACACTGTCACTAAGTTTATCTTCATTCTGTGGAAATAGCTTTGATATTTGTTTTTTTTCTAAAGGCACTGTTTCTAGAACCTTTGTAGAATATTCTGTTATTACTACTATGTACTGATACCCACTGCTAGATTTAATAGTCCCGCAGTGTCCACAAGAATACATTCAAATGTCAACTCTATGATGAGAACTGGGATCAAGGGACCTCTAAATCCAAGATGAGTGCAGTTTTCCGGCATTCTGGATAAGGCAAACAAAGAAAGAGATTAAAGAAAAGAAAGACATTTTATCTTATTTGCTAGTGCTAAAACCTTATAAGACAGTAAAACTGAAGCTAGTCAATACGGGTCTATATTAGAACACCGAACATTTGAAATGTCGGGTGTTCTAATATCGACCCGTTTTCAGCTGAAAATATTGAAGAAACAGGAAACCAAATTCTTTCCTAGGGAAAGAATTCAGTTGTCCATTTCTGTTGCTTCGGTATTTTCAGCGCTCTGGTGGAAAGTTACGGGTTGGGTTCAGGTAAGTGTGCGATTGTGTGAACGTGTGGGTTAGGGCGGGTTAGGTGAGTTATGGTTAGGGTGCAGGTCAGGTAAGTGTGCGATTGTGTGGACATGTGGGTTAGGGCGGGTTAGGTGAGTTAGGGTTAGGGCGCAGGTGAGGTGACTGTGCGATAGTGACGGACCTTAGGGTTAGTTAAGTGGATAGTTAGTGGTGTATGTATAGTTAAGTGTAGGGTTAGGTGTAAGAGTTTAGGTGTATGTGTGTGGATTGCTGTTTGTTTGGTGTGCTTGTGTTGTGTGTATGTGTTTTGGAACAGCGAATTTTTTCCCTAGGAAAAAATTCACTGTTCCAAATGTTCAATGTTTTTTTTCGATTGCTAGGCTTCGATATTAGAACACTCAACATTTTGAATGTTCGGTGTTCTAATATAGACCCATCAATACTCATGTATCGGGAGGTCACCTGGTGAGATGGAAAAAAAAAAAGCAAGAATATTAGCCATATTTTAATGGAAGTCTTGAAGTTGGCAGCTGTGGTGGCCAGCGCAGCTAACACTTATTGATCCAGATTTTGGTCACTCCCCGCCTGTAACTGTTTTGGTAATAATTCCTCCATAGCTGGGGTCACCAGAAAATCATGTCAACAATTACAACACTTTAAGAAATTAGTAGCCTTATATGCTTTGAACTTGGCAGAAATTTTGCAAGGATCTGAAAATTTGCAAGTTTCTAGGACACTGCCCATGACCAGATTCTCCACCAGAGTAAGATCAGGGAGTGACTGGAGGTAGGACATCTATAAAATACAGCTTTATTCAGTAATCTACATAGTGCCACAAAACAAATCTCTGCCTCCTTAGCTTCCAGTTCAATAAAATAGATACAATAACTTTAGATACTTTTCACCATCAGTGTTCAGTTCACACAACTGCTCCAGGATACAGACTGCATTTTGAAGAAAGAAAGGTTTACAGTTACAGGCCTCTGCCAGGTCCAGCTTCCAGTTCTATAAACATCTGCTTCTACAAGACATACTATACAAGTACGTCCTGACTGGGCTATCACGCTCCATACTTGCAGGATATTCTCTCAGATGACCTTCGAGTAAAGCGCTAACTTCCTGATTTAGCCCTTGAGGCTACTCCTTTTTATACAGTAGTAACTTGCAAATAAGACCTTGTTGTTAAGGAATATGTGATAGTTTCTCACTATAGCTCTATGAGAATATTCCCACATGCCACAATGCAGTACACTTAAAGGCATATTATACCTTTTTCCTGTTTAACACGTACTTTTTAAGTCACACTATACTTGTTTCAAAGTCAACATTCTACAATGTGTATAATAACATAGTGTGGCAGTTCTCACCAAACAGTATGCCAAAATTGTATAAAACTGATAGAAAACTGTAAATAATGTTACTTTAAATATAGGTTGCATTTTAAATATTATAAATACAATTGTTTTTTTAAAACATGGGTCAGCAAGACACACAGTCACAAGATCACATACAAGAATGGTCAACATGCAACTCAAGTAGACTTCCTCCTAGTATGCATTGGGTAGAATCAGTGATTGCAAAGTCATCCCCATTGAAACAGTTGGCCCACAGCATAAACCACTGGTAGCCATAATGAGCTGCAAGCAGTGGTCAGAGAAGGCTCTAAGGTCAACCAGGACTAGGCTAAAGACATGGAAGTTGAGAGCAGAGAAAGCACAAGAGTTCATGGAAATACTCAGCACTCTAGCACCTCAGGAAAAAGAGGAAATAGGTGAAGTTGATGACAATAATGGCAGCACCTCGAAACAGCATGTCTGAGGACTGCAGATCAGATATGTGGCTGAGCTAGGTAAGAAAATAAGGTATATAAAGAAATCTGGTGGTGGAACATAGAAATTCAGGAAGTCATCAAAAGAAAGAAGGAGTTCAGGAAAAAGAGGGAAATAGGAAAATGGAGCAGGCTAAGAAGGAATACTGGTTAACTAATAAAGAAGCTAACAGAGCAGTTACAATAGTGAAGAACAAGGCATCAGAGACACTGTAGATATCCAAAAAAAAGCCAGCACCATCAAGGACACAAACTTCAAATAAAAATGATTTAATAAGTATATGTATCAGACCGGTATCAGCATATAGCCTTCATCAGTGACAAACCATACTGATAAATAGTGTCTTATATACAAATGAAAACACATAACTTCCTGTGATCTCATTTCCCCTCAACAGCAATATTACTACATTTTATCATTGAGGCCAGGTGCAAATAATCCTCCCAATTTCACAATCAACTTTCTTTCCTTATAATTCAAAATAGAATGCCACCCCATCTTGAAAGATTTATCCCCCATAATTTTATCAATCACAACAAAAGAAAATCTAGCAGTAGTATGAGACTGGGTATGTCTAAACAAGGCATTAGTTATCCATTTATTTCGAATGTCACTAAAATGCTCAGACATCCGATGTCGTCAAGGCCTAGAAGTCTGCCCCACACAGAAGGTAGAACATGTACAGCTAGCCAAGTATACTAACCAGTCTGACCCACAATTTGCATAGATATGAATATCAAAACTCCGGTCATTATTTTTGCTGGCGAACTGTTTTGTTTTGTGCATGTATTTGCAAAATGTACAATGTCCACATGCATAGGATCCTACCAATCTATTCCTTTTTTAATTTCTCCAAGTCTTTTGGGTTTCTAATACGATGATGGGAATAGACCCCATTCCTAAGTCAAAGTACAATTAAAGTTCATGAAATTAGTATTGTTTCAGTCTTTGGTGTTAGCCAAAAGTGCTCTTCGCAGCACCTGCAATGCGCCCAGTAATGACTCCTTCTGCAATTTGTACGGTGTTATATGAATTGGTAACACATCTAAATACGATTGTAAATTCTTTTTTATAAGACCAGTTGCTCCTACTACTATTGGAACTGTCTGGGTATCTTTCTTCCACATGGCTCTTGTTTCTTCCTGCAGATCAAGGTATTTTATGACTTTGTGTCTCTCTGTACGCAAGACACTGTAGACACTAGGTGCGGTGATTTCAATGATCAATGCTACTTTTGTCTTCTTTTCTTGGATTACTATATCCGGTTTGGTTTTCTAGCATCTATCTTTTGGACTGTTGGTATTGGGTGATCCCATGTGATGTAAACTTCATAATTTTCTATGATTCTCTGTGGCTCATGTTTCCAGTGTTTTTCAGCCACTTCGATACCATAATGTTTGCACAATCTCCAGGGTAACAATCTCGCCACATTATTATGCCTTTCAGTATACAGTCCCTCTGCCATTAGAGAGTCACAACCAGCAACAAGGTGTGTGACTGTTAACAGTTCAGTTCCACAAAGCCTACATATGTCTGTTTCTCCCACATGTTCAATGGACTTATTAAACCAGTGTGTATGTAGTCGACTGTCTTGGGCTGCCAATATTAACCTTTCATTTCTTGATGTAAATTTACCTCTCCTTAACCATTCCTGCATTCATTCTTGATCAACATGAGGCTCTTCCAGAATTTTTCTATACTTGCAACTATATTTATGTTTTTTCTAGATTTCTTGCCTTCTCATCTGGTCCTTCACCTTATATTCTTTCTTTTGTTTTTTAGTACATTTAGTTGCTGCCTGGTTTTTATCCACTTCTGGTTTGATTTCCATTCCTGCTTAACGTCGATATGCTTCTGCTAAATTAAGCAGAGATCTTAGATTTATTCTCCTCACGTTTCAAAACTTTCACCACATTTGGATCTTGTGAGGTCAGTGGATATGTGCGGAGTCCCATGATTGCAGATCTATACATGTAATCAATTTCAAGGAGGTCCATCTCTCCTTCAGAACGAGGAATATATAATCTTGGTACACACTGATTTTTTTTAAATCATTTGGTGAGCATGCAGCATCCTTCTTGCTTTAATAGCCAATATATACAATACTTTTGGGGCCAGTCAATCACTCCAAAACTATAAGTTAGGACAGCTTGGATCTTATTCCTAGGTGTCAATGCTGTTTTCAGGATTAATTTAAGTCTTCTAAAGTACTCCTTACTAAGCTTTATTCGCATTTGTTCATGTTTTATTGCTGATTCTTCATCAGTTCCCAATTATTTATACACCCCCTCTTGCTCAAGTTCTTTTATATCACATTCTTGTCCCAAACTGATGTTTTCCTGGTGCTGTAATTTTCCTTTTTTAAAGGTTGCTTTTGCACATTTATCAAGACCAAATGACATTCCAATATCATCTGAAAATTTTTTGACAACCTGCAGCTGTGCTTTCAGTTCCTCATCCGATGAGCTATACAATTTGAAATCATCGACAAAGGGAAGATGAGAAGTCATTAGACTTTGTTTTTTTCTAGAAGCCAAATTATAGCCATGACCTAAGCTGTTAAGTAAACAGCTTAATGGATTAATGGCAAGGCAAAATATCAACGGTGACAGGTATAATAAGTATATGTATCAGACCGGTTTCGGCATATAGCCTTCATCAGTGACAAACCATACTGATAAATGGTGTCTTATATACAAAAGAAAACACATAACTTCCTGTGATCTCATTTCCCCTCAACAACAATATTACTACATTTTGTCACTGAGGCCAGGTGCAAATAATCCTCCCAATTTCACAATCCACTTTCTTTCCTTATAATTCAAAATAGAATGCCACCCCGTCTTGAAAGATCTGTCCCACATAACTTTATCAATCACAACAAAAGAAAATCTAGCAGTAGTATGAGACTGGTTATGTCTAAACAAGGCATTAGTTATCCGTTTATTACGAATGTCACTAAAATGCTCAGACATCCGATGTCGTAAAGGCCTAAAAGTCTACCCCACACAGAAGGCAGAACATGTACAGCTAGCCAAGTATACTACCCAGTCTGACCCACAGTTTGCATAGATATGAATATCAAAAACCTGACCAGTATTTTTGCTGGTGAACTGTTTTGTTTTGTACATGTATTTGCAAAATTTACAATGTCCACATACATAGGATCCTACCAATCTATCCTCTGTAAGGGTTAACTGATGACCAGTCTGGTCATTCTTGTATACCCTTTTATAGTGTGAAAAATGTGAACCTTGTGTTCTCCCCTAACGATAAGAAAATTGGTACCGCTCTGACAAAAACTGACCTAGCTCCTCATTAACCATAAGAATATTCCAATGTTTCTGTATCACTTCCCTCAATAAATCTGTGTTCCTACCATAGGTAGTTACCAATCTGATAGTTTCAGACACCCCCTGGTTTGATCTTCTTTTATACTGTAATAGTTCTGGTCTAGATTTAATAGATGCCCATTCCCTCGCACTATACATGTCACTCTGTCGATATCCCCAATCCAGAAATCTACATGTGACGTCCTGTTTAAATATAATATAATCTTCCTCAGAAGAACAAATTCTTCTGATTCTCAAAAATTGCGATTTCGGAATATTTCTGACCATGTGGTTGGGGTGGAGACTGGATGCATGCAATAGATTATCATACTGGGGATATTTCCTATATACCAATGTGAGCAAAGTATGATCCTGTTGATGTAGAACCTTAACATCCAGGTAATTAATCTCCTCCCTACTATAAGTGAGGGTAAATTCTATCCCCCACTTATTTCCATTAAGATATTGTATATATTCCAATAAATAGTCAACATATCCCCTCCACACCAGTCAGATATCATCCAGGTATATCCTCTATATATCAATTTCTGGTAAATAGATATTATGGAAATCATTATAAACCATCTGTTCCTCTATATAACCCATAAATATGTCAGCATAAATGGGGGCAAAGGATGCCTCCATTGCCGTACCCTGGGTTTGCCAATAACAATCTCCTCTGAAATAGAAGGCATTCTTAGTCAAGACATGTTCAGTCAAACAAATAAGTAGGGTGCTAAAACCTGGAAGATAGAGATTGGCCTTATTCAACCAATATTCTAGGGCTTGTAGGCCAGCCCAATGTGGTATGCTAGTGTATAAGGACTTAATGTCCAAAGTATACATCAACCAGTTCAGTTTAAGTTGTGATTCAGACACAGTCTGCAAAAATTCTGTCGTATCTTTGATTCTTGCATGAATATATGGTAACAAGCAGGGACGTCGGGAGGCATACGCACTGTACTGATTTCAGTACAACGTATTTAGAAGGGAGGGTAGCATTTCAAAGTTTTCGCGCTTTAGCATTTTAAAGTTTTCGCGCTTTACTAGTGCCGCGGCATGGCGTCAGCACATCAGGGCAGCCAGTCGAATGGAGCTCACCGCTGGTCAGTTCAAAATGCGGGTTAGGGATGCAAGCATTATTTGGTCGTCGGCGGAGGGATTTGACTTTTAAAGCAGGAGGATTTGTTGGTCTCAGTCACATCAAGGACTTTATTTAGAACCAAGGGGCTGGTGAGTAGTGTGTGTGTGTGTGTGTGTGTGTGTGTGTGTGTGTCTGGAAATGTTTTGAAAATGTACTTAAACTAGGGCTTATGAGTATGTTTTTTTATCTGATGAAGTCCGTTTATTCAGGACCCAAAACGGATTGTTTGTTGGCGTTGTTGGCTCATATTTATTAAACGACAGATTTTCACCTTATTTGTCATCCTTAATTGCTTGCTGCACATACATTGTTGTGCTAAGATTTGTGGGTAGTTATTTGTACTGCTTTGGTGGCAGAACTGTTTTCCCTTTTTGCATTTTCCATCATCCAGTACCTTTCTATACTGAGCCACTATTGAGGGATGTCCGATTCCCCATTGACCTCTTTTCTTCACATTATGGCACTTGCAGTATCCCAAGCTGCCAGTGAATGTACATCAGTTTCTTATACATTTGTTATTCCTTAAACAAAGTTGTCAATGATTAGCTGCAATCCCACCATCATCAGGCTAGCTGATTGTACACCTACCACCTCACTCCTCTCTAAACTATATCTTCCTTACAAAGCTCTACCATCATCATCATCAGCACCATCATTCTTTCACAACAATCCACAAACTAGTGAATCATACAATATTTCAGTTAACTTTCCTACTTACAGAAGAGTTGGGAAGAATTCTGGCAGATGCCTAACATCACAATTTTTACCTAAAGTTTTTAGTACATACTCCATTGATTTCAGCCATATGAGCTATTCAGATATTGCACAGTTCAGTATAGAAATGTATTGTCTGTGCAACTATTTGAAATTTGCTTTTGGGAAAGACATTTTTCATAAGTATAATTCATAAAGATATAATTTGTGATGATTATGCTTAAAAATTTGAACAAAATGTCTATAGCTTTGGAGGTGTGTACAGTCTAAATACTTAAATTCATAACTCACAATTCCAGCAATTTAATCCCATTATTTTTACTCATGTTAAGTGTTATAGCAGTCAGTTACAGATAAAACCCAGACAAAAATAACTTTATTTAGAACTGGTAACATTTAGTAATGAATCATTCAGAGGCATAATTTGAGTAAATATTACCCCTCTCCTGATTGCTGTATAATCTGCAAAATGCACAGATTATTGCTAATTTCAGTCTTGTTCACAGCTGTTTGTTTTATAGTGTACTCGCATAGTTGTACTGATGTGCTACTGGATTTATATTATGTTTTGAATGGAGTACATAGATTAGGTTTAAAATCTGTGTTCTTGACAGCTCTCAGAGTTTTTGTTTTACATAGTTAATAACAATAATAAATAATGAAAACTGTATAAATGTTCCCAGAGCATAGCTCCCAACCTCTTAGCCCAAAAATCTGGACAAAGCCAAAAATAGTCGGGGGGGGGGGGGGTCAAAGCCCAAAAATAATGAAAACATTTAAATATTGCTGTTATGCACTTGGAAAGCTGCTAGAATAAAAAGGTCTTGTTTTATCTTGCATTTTCTGAAGGATATGAAGTTTGAAACTCAAATGCCTGCCTTTATTTATTGAATTCAGTCCCCACTGATTTGCCACAAAAAATCCAGAAAACTATGTTGTTCTGACTATTTTGCACAGTGACCTTGGCAGTAAAATGTATGATGGTAACACAGCATTTTATTTAGCAGCTTTCCAAGATTATACAAGCAATGTTTAATGTGTTCCTGTTTTTGCTTTTGACCCACCCCAATAAATTTGGCTTTTTCCAGACTTCTTGTGCTGCGAAGTTGAGATGTAGTTGAGTATTGCGTAGATTTTACAAGGAGCTGAGATTTGCAGGGGAAGAGAAGTTTAGTGCTGATTATGCTAAGTCGGCTCACATTGCTAGTTGCACAAAATGTTGTGTACTTGCTTTTAATGCAGAAGGTTGTTGGTTCTACTCCCATAAGGGGTGAATGCTGCTGTACTGAAAGTTAAGACACTAACTATGAGCCTGTTATCAGTTTGCCATCCATTTCCTATTGCAATATTACTAGCTTATTATTAATGTAATTTAGGCAATTTATTCCTCAGGGGCATCAGACACTTTATTTTTCGGTGAAGTCATGAAATATAAAGGTGATTGCTAGCAGCAACCTTTTCATTAGTTAGATTTATTTAACGTGGAATTATTTAGATGACTTTTTACTACTTCAGAGATTGTGCATATTATTTACTGATAATGGTGGACTGTAAAAGTTTGACTAGACTTTTATGATGGAAATGTTCTGAATTGGGCAGTTTTGTTTCATTGTTTATTGGAAAAATGTTCAAAGCAATAGGAAGGTGTATCAAAGAGCACATGTATGTTTCATATGCAAGGGGCCTATGATTTAAAAGCAGCCCAGAATTAATTCTTATCTGCCAGGGGTAAATGTATATTTTCTTTGAATGTGGGTTTTAATGTTGTTTCAGTGAATGTGAGTTTCAAGGGCAGAGAAGTTTTAATGCCAAGTTTGTTTAGCAGATGTCTTAGTGTTTGTGCTGTAAAATGCAAAATAAAACTTTCAAATGAAGTTCAAATCATCATAGAAGTAAATCAGTATGTACATTAGTGTTTATGGTAAATGGAGTGAAATAGCAAAGTAATGGATCATTGGAATGGCTGCAGGGGAGGCTCCATTCGACCATGGTTTTGTGAGGGAAGGCCAAACTTAGACAGCCCCAGCTGAACTATACCTCCCAACTGTCCAGAGTTTCAAAGAATGAATAGATTTTTGCTTCTTATTTTTGGTTTGTTCCTCAATTTGTGGTTTTCTGGCAAATGATTTAGGAATTAAGTCACTAAATAATGACACACTAGTTTCAGACTTTATAACCTTCAGAGAAATGCATGCTAAAATAAGACCTGTTCTATCAACTGTCCCAGTTTATACAAGAGCAATTTTTAGTACTGTTTATATGTTCCCTCAATATATTTGGCCTTGTCCAGATTTATTGCATTAACAGGTTGAGAGGTACATGCAAATAAATTGCTTTATAGAATTAGGCATAGCCAAACCTCAACTGTCCCTGATTTTGGCTCAAAATGTTGCTCTTCCCCTAATGATCCCTACACAAAATAGCAATTTTGGAAGAAAACATAGAGGGTTTACTTTACTTTTATAAATAACTATAATGATCAGAGTTATACATTACTTTTATTTCAGAAATGCATGTAGATTCTCTAATTTTGTCAGCTGCTCTAAGTTAACTGTGCTCATATTAAAATGGTGTCCCTCCTTTGACAGGTTCCCAGCTGTATTGTCTGCCAATTTTATTTATTTTGCATCACATTTTTGGTCCGTTTTTCATAAAATTGCAGTTTTCTGGCAAATTAGTGGCAAATTGTTAAAGACTGAAGTTAGAAAATAATGCAGACATTTCAGTTTCAGATATCATACCTTTCAGAAAATTCGTACTGATGCAAGACCTACTACTATTCTATTATCTTTCTAAGTTTATAAGAGCAATATTTACAAAAAAATGTCCTTATTTTTGGGCCTTTGCCTCAGTTTTGTTTATGAGTTTATTGCTGTAAGAGGTTGAGAGGTTGTGTGTGTGTGTGTGTGTGTGTGTGTGTGTGTGTGTGTGTGTGTGTGTGTGTGTGTGTGTGTGTGTGTATACCTGTCATACCTCTCCACATATTTTGCAGAATGTCTAGATTTTTGCCCCATATTTTTGTCTGTTCCTCATAAATTTTGTGATTTTCTAGAAATCATTGAAGTTGCTAAATAATGACAGACATTTGAGCTTCAGACTCCATGTCCTTTAGAAAATTCATACTAGCACAAATCCTGTTATTCTAGCAACTTTCTAAGTTCACGAGAACATTATTTAATATCTGTCCCTGTTTATTTTAGGCTTTGTCCATATTTCTTGCACTAAAGAGGTAGGTAGGGGTGTGTGAATGAAACATCCTAGTCAGTGGTAGCAGGTGGTTAGTAATTTACTCAAGCTCCAAAACCGTACCTTAGTTTCAGAAAACAAAAGCATAAAGTCTCTACCCCAACTACCATGCTGCATTTTTCAAAGAACTGACATTTCAGGTTAATTTTCAATTCAAGGAACCGAGTTTGAGTGAATTTATATTATATTACTGAAGAGGCATTACAGCGAATGCCTCTTCATCGACACTAAAAGAGCAAACCGTGAATTACGAGAATGGCCGTAGCTTGGCTGGGAAGGGGGGGTAGCAGTTTGAGAGCTGTCAGTACAAATTTGAAAATCCTAGCTACACCCCTGGTAACAAGGGCTGTAAATATTGAGTCAAAAAACTTGATAGCGGCTCTGTAAGAGACCCAATTCCAGACACAATAGGTCATCCAGGGGGTTGGTTCAAACTTTTATGTATTTTTGGCAACAGATATAAATATTGCTTGCCAGGTTCCTTAACCATAAGATGTGGTTTAACATTTTCACTGATAATACCTCCTTCTACTGTTTGTAACAAAAATACATCAATTTCTTTCTTAAAATTAGGGGAGGGGGTCAATCGGCATACGCATGTAATGCTGAGGGTTAGTGACCTGCCTATTTCCCTCAGCCCAGTAATAACGAATCCATGACGATGACAGCCCCACCCTTATCTGCAGGTAGAATCGTAATATCTGTGTTCTCCTGAAGCTCTCTAAGAGCCTTCTGTTCACCTCTGCATACCAGAGGTTGGACTTTAAGACCTCTGGGCATGACATTTCTACTCTGATAAGCCTTAAACAGTTTCAAATGCCATATATCGGGACACAATGTTCTATATTTTTGCCTAGTTTATTAAATAACCCCAATACCAGAGAAGAACATAACCTGAAATGTAAGTCCTTAAGAACTGCCTGTTGAAAAATACCCACATGTTTATTCATAGGGGGATTGAAACTAGATTTATGAAAATGAAATTCTGTAGGTCTCTGGGAATTATCCTGTGGACCAAAAAAATAGCTTTAGATTAAGTCTTCTACAAAAGGCCAGAACATCTGACAGGTCTATATTAGAACACAGAACTTTCAAAATTTCGAGTGTTCTAATATCGAACCCTATTAATCGAAAACTTAAAACATCGAACATACAGAACAGCGAATTTTTTCCTAGGGAAAAAAATTTGCTGTTCCAAAACACATACACACAACACAAGGACACCAAACAAACAGCAATCCACACACATACACCTAACCCTACACTAAACTATACATACACCACTAACTATTCACTTACCTTAACCCAAACCCTAACCCTAAGGTCCATCACTATCGCACAGTCTCCTCACCTGACACTAAAACATTTTCATCCACAAAATAAAAAACAGGTATATAATTCAAACCTTTATTGAGCAGCCGTTTCTGATCAGAGGATAAAGTATACCCAGATATATTGTGCACATTGTCACATGCTTTATTTATTTCAACGTTGATTGCAGTAAGCTCTCTATTGTGTTTCCCCCTATGTTTCTGCCCAACCCTATGTGTTCTACCTCTATAGGGTGGTCCTGACTTTGTAATTTTTTTGGATGCGGGGAATCCATAACATGTACATTTTCAGCATCATTTGCTGAGGATTTTATCATTGAGGCAAGGTGCAAATAATCCCCCCAATTTCACAATCCACTTTCTTTCCTTATAATTCAAAATAGCATGCCACCACGTCTTGAAAGATCTGTCCCCCATCGTAATGATATCCGGGTATTTGGATTGAAAGCATCTACTGATGGCATGGTTGAGGAGGACCATGTTGATCCAGTTGATGGCTACAACTTGGCAACTGGGCAAAAATATGAGAACATTGTGTACCAACATATGGCATTTGAAACTGTTTAAGGCTTATCAGAGCAGAAATGTCATGCCCAGAGGTCTTAGAGTTAAAGTCCAACCTCTGGTTGGCAACTGGATGACACTCTAATTCAGGAATGGGGTATGGCACAACAAAAAGCCTCAATGTCTTTTGTGAACATTTTGACATCTTATTATGAACATATTATTGAAGAGAATATCTGTGATGTTAAATGGATATGTGAGGAGGTCAAAGTTTTTGAAGGGTAGCCACAATATGTCAGCAGCCTGAGTAAGCTTTCCAGAGAACTTTTAGTTTTTGAAAATCAAATAAAAGAGAAAAAATTGCGCAAATACACTAGAGACGTAGAGGATTATGAGAGGGGCAGGCCATTTGAGTCCCAGAGAAGTGTCAGGTTTTCTGAGGGTAATAAGTATGGGGTTATCCCTTGAAAAAAGAGACCTCGGTCTATTCTTAAGAAATCAAACCAGGGATATAGCACCTCAGGAGAAGAATCCTCGGCAACTGATACTGAAAATGTACATGTTATGGATTCCCCAGATTCAAAAAAGTTATGAAGTCAGGACCACCCTTTAAAGGTAGAACACATGGGTCTAGGTTACAACGTCGACAGATGGGAAGACCGACAGCGAAATCACCGACGCGAGAAGATCGACGGATGAAAACACCGACGCGGAGAGAGATGGGGAAAGGATGTAGTGTAGGTATGTAGTGAGTGACGACGTGCGCGTGCAAAGTGGGTAAGTAGATGTTGGTTGGCGGGTGGGGGGGGTGGGTGGGTGTTTTAAGGTTAGGGTTAGGCGTAGTAGTTGTAAGGGTGCAGTAGTGAATGTTTTGGGTTAGGGGCAGGGTTAAGTGTTAGGTAAGGTAGAAGGTAAGTTAGTTAGGGGTGTGGTGTGGGTTTGAAGTTGTTGGCGGGGGTGGTTAGGTGTTTAGGTAGGGTTGTTTAAGAAGTTAAGTAGGGGTGCAGTAATGGATTTGGGTTGGTTAAGGGTTTGTTAAGTAGGGTTAGGGGGGTTTAGTTAGCTTATAGGGTAGTGGATAGTTGTGTATGTGGGTTAGAGTTTCGGTAGTTGTAGTGTAGGTGTGTGTGTGTTGTGTTTTGTGTTTGTTTTGTTTGGTTTTTGTTGTTGTTGTGTTGTGGTGTTGTTGTTGTGTGTTGTGTTGTGTGTGTGTTGTGGAGTTGTTGATGTGTTGTGTTGTGGTGATGATGTGTTGTGTGTGTGTGTGTGGTGTTGTTATTGGTGTGTGTGTACACATAGGGGTGGGTGGGTGGAAACACAATAGAGAGCTTACTGCAATCAATGGTGAAATAAATAAAGCATTTGACAATGTGCACAATATAACTGGGTATACTTTATCCTCTGATCAGAAACGGTTGCTCAATAAAGGCTTGAATTATATACCTGTTTTTTTTTTGTGGATGAAAATGTTTTAGTGTCAGATGTTATAGCCTTTTGTAGAAGACTTAATCTAAAGCTATTTTTTGGTCCACAGGATAATTCCCAGAGACCTACGGAATTTCATTTTCATAAATCTAGTTTCTAGATGTGATCAAGATGTTGGTGGAGTTAGGGGAGAAATGGAACCTTAGGGTACTCATAGCAGCATGGAGAGAAAGATGTATCCCACATAAATGGAGAATAAGCATTCTAGTGCCAGTATACAAGAGCAAATGTGATATTCACAACTGTGGACAGTATAAGAGTATCAAACTCCTGACACACTGCATGAAAGTTCTGGGGAGGGTGACTGATAAACTAATGCACAGAGGAGTTGAAAGTAAGATGGGTGTTGAGGTGAAGAGTCAGATCAGAATGCAGCACAATCAATCCAATGGTTGCAGTGAGACAGATAGTTGAGAAGAAACTTGAGATGAGAAAAGAGTCCCACTGGGCATTCCTAGACTTGGAGAAAGCATATGACAAGGTCCTAAAAGTCTGATTTGGGCAGTCCTACGATAGTTCAAAGTCCCTGAAACATTGGTAGAATTAGTGTAGACTATGTAAAAGGACCTACCAATACATGTACGAACAGTGTTCAGGCTCACACAAGGGTTCCCATTAGGAGTGAGTCTGCATCAGGGCTCAGCTCTGAGCCCACTGCTGTTCATAAGGATGACGGACTACATTAGCAAACAGGTCAGAACGGAACGATCAACAAAGTTTCTTTATGCAGATTTTGTGGCATTACAGGCAGATTCTGAAAAAAGAACTTCAGGAAAGGATAGGGGAATGGAATGCAAAACTGTAAGCACATAAATTGAGAACAGACAAGATAGTTGCAATGGTAGCAAATGGGGGAATGCAGAAGAACCTGATAACTGAGATAGAAGGGAAAATAGTAAACAAGTTTGCAGGTTCAAGTACTTGGGAGGTGTAGCTGAGGAGAAGGGAAGTCTGAATGAGGAGGTCAAAGCTAAAATCAGAGGGTTTGCAGCCAACTGCCACAGAGTGTCAGGGGCAGTGTATGACAGAAGAATGACAAAGAAGCTGAAAAGTAAAGTGTAGAAAGCAGTGGTGCAACCACTACTACTGTATGGCACAGGAACATAATCATTAAATTTTTCTTGCAGTTATTGACACATTTGATCATTTGTTTTTATATGTAATTATGGTGGCTTCAAAATTTAATATTTGGAGCATTATAGGTTTACCAGCATTGATGGCAGGTATGAGTAGTAGATACCAAATTGTTGAATATTTTGGCCGCTTCTTAGTTAAAAATTTTAAAGTGTAATCATGTGCTTTTTAAAGGGGAGTCGCTAGGGGGCGCATCTGAGTGGAGTAGTGATGTATTTATAGTGAGACAAATGTGTGGTGCAGTTTGTTTTCTGAGGAAGTTGGTGCAGAGCGCCGACGAAAAGCTTGTTTTTAAGCTTAATAAAATTTCAATTTGTTTTTTTCGTTTATTGGCATTCTTGTTTACAACATAACCTGTGGATTATAAAGAACTTTGCACACATCTATCTGAATCCAGGAGTTTAAAGGCACTGGACCTGCAAGGGTGTTTTTTTCACCAGTTTGTTTTTTGATTTTGAATTTTTAGAAGGTTTATGTCTTCCACCATGCAGGAAGCCAGTGGCACTTCAGACTCAGGCGATTTAACTATACTTATTAACCTCCTAACTGAGAAAGTGGATCATCTTTCACAGCGAATTGATGGGCTTTCACAAAGTGGTTCTTTGAGGCCAACGGTGTGCTGCTCCAGTGGATTATCGATGGAATCTTCAGCTTTGTTATCGGCTAGTGGAAGCGGAACTGACTCGAGAGTTGTTACCACCGGCAACAAGGCTTTACATAATACCGATAGCAGCGGTAAGCCTAAGGGCATTTTGGGAGGCCATACAAGTTCAGGTGAGAAAATTGGAGCCTCTCCAGCTATTCTCTGTGAAACGGAGGCACCGAGGAGGGGCTATGTTGAATTAAACTTGAACAATTGGTTGAATCGCCCCTTCAGTTTTCATACTGGGGAAGACATCGGTAATATTGATATTCAAACTGAAGGAATGTCCGATTTACCTACTAAGCTCAACAATTTCAACCAAAAATTACTGCGGTTAAGGAAGTTACAACTTGAGGTATCCTACTTTTGGGAATGCCGACGTGCGAAGATTGTTCCGAAGGGGCTTCGCTCGTGGCAATACCCTACAGGTTTGGAAGATGAGTCGAAATTCCACCTTGACCTCTTGGCACTTTTTGAAAGAGATGGGAATGAATTGATCAACTTAATCTGCACCCACTATCAGGACGTTATTAACCAATTAACCACGGAACTTTCCAACTTAGATGAGGAAATTAAATCAGATACTCATTTTTTCAGATATCGTTATGAATATGAAAGAGTTTTTACCAGTATCGACCAACACATTTCTAAGACCACTATAACTAAAGTAAAGAAACTCCAGAGGGACATTATCTCAATAAACACTGGCTTTGCTCCTGCACTAATCCAGACTAATGTTAATCTCTATTTTTTTTTTTTTCTTTTAACACACAATTATATTTTTAATTGTTTTTTTTTTGTTTTTTTGTTTTTTGTTTTGTTGTGTGTTTGTAACCTTTTATGTAAATTGTTAAATTAGTATTTCTCCTTTTCTCCTCTCTCTCCCTGAAAAATGGACATATATCCAGTTGGACTAGCCCGGTCAACAAATGTAAAATAAAATAAAATAAATAAATAAACATAAACGCCTATAAAAAAACCCTAAATCTCAAGGGAATTTTCTAGGGAATAGCAGAACCACCATGGGGTTGCTATCTGGCCCAGATACTAATGGCCAACCTATGCACCCCCGTGAATCGGAGAATGGATCCCTATTGAGGAAAACAAACCAGAGAATTTCAACGGAATGTGTTATGAGTATCGGGCCGGGCACGAGCCAGGAAGAGCCGACTCTTGACAACTATGACGAACATTTTCAAGTCCGAGCCTCATCCCCCAAGCCACAGTCGGGTCGGATGACGAGGAACAAATACAAAACCAGGAGGAACTGAGAGACCATGGTCTAGCTATTCCTTTAGTACCCCCAACGCAACCTTTGGAAATACTTTACAACACGGGTAAAGACTTCAAGATTTACAGTTTTTCACAGTTTGTTTTTTCCCAACCTTTGGTGAATGTTTTGGCTAAAGGATTAACTTTTGTACCCTCCTGTAGAGCTGGTGTTGGGAGGACTATATTGGACCTAAAACTTTTTGTGAGAAAGTTGAACCTGTCACTGTTGTTGGGTGATTCCCAAAAACATAAGAACCCTTATCACATACCAAGTACTTTTAATCCGCCATTACTCCCAGCTGTCGGAATTTTCGAACAATTGTATGATCTTGACATCTGCCACCTCCTCAATTCAAGGCGCTAGGCTCATTTTAATATCACTAAGGAGGAGAGGGCCTTGTTAGAGGCACTTAGGTTTGCATCAGTTAGACTCATGCAACCCGATAAGGGAGGGGGATTGGTGGCTATGGATATGAATGACTAAAATGACAGAATGTTGGCTATCCTATCTACTGATACTTACAAGGAGGTTTCTAAGAATGAATTGAATCTTAGCTTGTGCCACATCCGGTCATTTTTTGAGGAGATGTTCATTAATGGCATTATGGATGTGGGTGTATACAATTTTGTTTCTGTGGCATCACCTAAAATTCCAGTTTTGTTTGGGAACCCCAAGATACACAAGAACATCTATGATCCACCTATGTGGCAACTGGTCAGTGCCAGAGGAAGCATTACATATGCAGCGGCCAAGGTGGTGGACGAGATTCTCAAGAAGTATGTGGACAGAGTTCAATACATTTCGAGAGATTCTTGGGCATTCTTGGAAAAAGTGGGTTCAGTTCCATTTAACGCTGATTGTATTCTCTTGACCATTGATGTTGTTGTCCTGTATTCATCTATCCCTCATTTGGAGGCAGTTGAGTGGATCCAATTGGAAATGGTTTTTCACCATACTCCTGCAGAAGAAGTTACGATGGTCAGTGAGCTATTGGAGGTTATTCTTACCAGCAACTTTTTTACATTTAATAACCGGTGGTTCCACCAATTGATTGGGGTCCCTATGGGATTGCCCTGTGGAGCCAGTGTGGCCAATTTAGTTATGGCCCACTGGGAGAGGGTGTTTGTTTTATCTAATTCTTTGGTCCAAGAGAAAGTAGCGTTATACACTAGGTTCTTGGATGACATTTTTGTCATCTTCAATGGTACTCTAGATGATGTTAATAACTTAGTGTCGTTTTTTAACGGCTCCACAGAATTTTTGAAATTCACATCTGAGTTTGACATTGACAAGATTACCTACTTGGACGTGGAACTAGAGAAAGATAGGAGCTTAAATTGCTTCTTGGCCAGCATACATTGGAAGCCGACCTTCTCGAATTCTTATTTACATTTTGACAGCAAACACCCATTACACCAAAAGAGGGCTATCGTGAAAGGCCAATTTGTTCAAGCAGCCCGCATGACATCAGAAGATAAGAAATTTCACGAGGAGTGCAAGTTCATCTTTGGCATGTTCGTCAGCAGAGGGTACCCTGCCGATTTTGTCGCAGAATTGAGTTTGGAAGTGCAGGGGAAGAGGGCCAATGGCAACTTCCGCCCCATTTTAGGGAATATGGAGGATGGGCCTTTAGGTTTACCTCGCCTCGCCAGTGAGTCTGATACTTTCAATTGTACTTTTGTAATTTCATTCAACTTGGATGCAATGGACATTGTGTCCATTATAAAGAAAAATTGGCACTTATTAACCACCGAGTCCATAGGAGCATTTGGACTATTATCGCCCCCTAAGGTTGCTTTCAGGAGGGGCCTTAACATCAAAAACATCCTGGAGTCCAAAGTTGCTGGTGCCTCCCCCAGATCTGGGATGTTCAAATGTAACATGTGCAGGTACTGCAGATACATTAAAGCAAGTTCAGCTTTTTCCATCAGGGACAAGAAGTATCTCATACAAGGAAGATTTAATTGTGCCAGCAATCGGGTGGTATATTTAGCCCAGTGTTTGGTCTGTCCAGGTTTCTATATCGGCAAGACTGATAGGAAACTACAGGAACTGGTATATGAGCACTTATATGCCATCAGGAAGGGGAAGGTCGACAATGCTCTGGCCAAACATATATTAGATAATCCAGGTAACGAATTTTCATTTACAGTGATCGATCAGCTAAACCAAGAGTTTATGGGGGGACCCGATTCTTTAAGACTAGAATGCAAGGAGTTGATGTGGCAACTTAAGTTGGAGCTTTTATTTACCTGTACTTAATAGTATGCTTTCATCCGGTTTCCTCTTCCTGAAGAAGCCTAGTGAGAGGAGAAGCCCCTGGAGTGGCTTAATGCCATCTGGGAACATATTTATGTTTTTATTTTTTTTTTTGTTTTTTTTTTTTTTTTTTTTTTGTGTACATATTAATATATATATAAACACTAGAACACTTTTTTTTTTTTTTTTTTTTTCCCACTTTTCTACTTTTATAATTTATTTTTTATTGTTTATATTAATGCTTATATTAACACTAGTGGGAATTTTTTTCCCATTTTTTTCCCACTTTTATATATATTTTTTTTTTTTATATCATACCAATTTTCTTTTATATATTAACATTTGATCATTTGTTTTTTTTATTTTTATATTGTTTTTTTTGTTTTTTATTTTATTTTTATTTTTTATTTATATTATTTAATGGCGTGCAGTATTGACACATTTGATCATTTGTTTTTATATATGGTGGTTTCCAAAATTTAAAAATTGGAGCATTATGGCATTACCAGCATTAATGTAGATACCAAATTGTTGAATATTTTGGCCGCTTCTTAGTTAAAAATTTTAAAGTGTAATCATGTGCTTTTTAAAGGGAGTCACTAGGAGAGGGAATATGTGGTATAGTAGAGATGTATTTATAAAGAGAAATGTGTGGTGTGTTTTTTTTTTTGTTGTTGAAGGAGGAAGAGGGTCCAAAAGCTTTTTTTTAAGCTTAAATTTTATTTTGTTTTTTTTTTTTTTTTTTTTTTTTTTTATCTTGTTTACAAATAACCTGTGGATTACTCTATCTGAATCCAAGAGTTTAAAGGCGCTGGACCTGCAAGGGTGGTTTTTTCACCAATGGTTGCAGTGAGACAGATAGTTGAGAAGAAACTTGGGATGAGAAGAGTCCCACTGGGCATTTCTAGACTTGGAGAAAGCATATGACAAGGTCCTAAAAGTCTGATTTGGGCAGTCCTACGATAGTTCAAAGTCCCTGAAACATTGGTAGAATTAGTGTAGACTATGTAAAAGGACCTACCAATACATGTATGAACAGTGTTCAGGCTCACACAAGGGTTCCCATTAGGAGTGGGTCTGCATCAGGGCTCAGCTCTGAGCCCACTGCTGTTCATAAGGATGATGGACTACATTAGCAAACAGGTCAGAACGGAACGATCAACAAAGTTTCTTTATGTAGATTTTGTGGCATTACAGGCAGATTCTGAAAAAAGAACTTCAGGAAAGGATAGGGGAATGGAATGCAAAACTGTAAGCACATAAATTGAGAACAGACAAGATAGTTGCAATGGTAGCAAATGGGGGAAAGCAGAAGAACCTGATAACTGAGATAGAAGGGAAAATAGTAAACAAGTTTGCAGGTTCAAGTACTTGGGAGGTGTAGCTGAGGAGAAGGGAAGTCTGAATGAGGAGGTGAAAGCTAAAATCAGAGGGTTTGCAGCCAACTGCCACAGAGTGTCAGGGGCAGTGTATGACAGAAGAATGACAAAGAAGCTGAAAAGTAAAGTGTAGAAAGCAGTGGTGCAACCACTACTACTGTATGGTACAGGAACCTGGGCAGTGAAGACAGAGCAGTCGAGGAAGCTACAGGTGATGCAAATGAAGTGCCTGAGATGGGTGGTAGGTTGCACATGTGGGACAGACAAAGAAATAACGGCATAACAGCAGAAGCCCAAGCAGCTCCGATTGCAGAGAACATATAATGGTAGTTTGGTCACTTGTTCAGGAAAGCAGAAGAAGATTTGGGACAGAGAGGAAGAAGATAAGAGGAACCAAGGACATACAGAAAAAGAGATGAATGGATTATGTGAGAGAAGACCTGCAACAGTCAGATATGACTGTAGAAGAAGGTAGGAGACTGGGATTGAATCAAGAGAGATCGGAATAGTTTATGCGACACCCTGCCCCCACATAGAAAACAGGAAAAAGGGGGGTGAGGGGAAAAAAAAGAGTCCTAATGATATTCCTGTTAAGTCAGAATGCAGGAGACAGCCCCTTCTGTTTCATGACAGACTGACACTGAGACCCATGTGCCCCTATGGGTAGTAGAGAAGACAGCCCCTTCTGTTTCATGGCAGACTGACTGTAAGAAAACGCTGTGGTTTACTGACCTCTAGAAAAGCTGGAAAACTTTCAAAAGCACAATTTAAAGATGAGACTATAAGCAGAACATGAAAAAATATGTCTAGATTTGTAGGGGAGAACCTGAATGAAATTTTCCCATTTCTTACCCATATCTTATGTTACAAAATTATTTATTTTACAGGGAAATAAGGACAGAGAAGTAGTACTTCGACTATTAGTGCCCAAACCTTTCAAAACCTAGGGATGAGGTTAGCAAAGTCACGTACTAGTTAGACACATAGAAATAGACACACAGGCTTTGCCAGCAGGAATAAAGAATAATGAAATATAGATACACACACACACACACACACACACACACACACACACACACACACATGCACACACGCACACACAACATTTTATGTAAGGAACCTCACTGTGCATGTAATGCATACAGGGCATGCAAATATCAAAATAAAGAATTCCCAGTAGAGATGGTGGACCTGCATTGCCAGTGCAAACTTAGCTACCTTTTTATGATTTGGAATCCCACTACAGAGTAGGATCTACATGAGGAATGCCTCCAGGATTCATTAGAGGAGAAGGGGAAAGTAAGGGGCAAGGCCTAGAGCCACCTCAAGAATATCTGACATAGATTTAAGGGGCACAACTGAACAGAATTATAGTGCAGAAAGGTTATAATGCACTCATAATAATCTCTCACAACACACCTCCCTCTACATACAAAGATCTACATGTACATCTCTGGGGGAAAGATCAATTTATAAGGAATAGAAGAGGGAAGGAAACCAAGGTTATCCACAATAAAATCTCAGTTTTATGCTGTGACATAGCTTTCAACTGCAAAAGATACAGCTTTCAAAAACAAAGAAGACATTCACAACTGTGGACAGTACAGTGATATCCAAATTCTGACACACTCTATGAAAGTTCTGGAGAGGGTAATTGATAAACAGATATGCAGAGTAGTAAAACATAAGATGGGAGATGAGCAGTTCGAATTCAGAGCAGCGTGAAGCACAACTGACCCAATGCTTACAGTGAGACAGAGAGATGAGAAGACGCTAGAAATGAGAGTCCAACTGGGCATGCCTAGCCTTGGGGACAGCATATGATAATGTCCCTAGAAAGCTGATTTGGGCAGTGGCTCAAAGTCCCAGAAACATTGGTAGAATTAGTGCAAGCTATATAGAAGGACCCAATGACTTAAGTAGGAACAGTGTTCAGTCTCACAGAGGGATTCCCAGTGGGAGTGGGTATGCATCAAGGTTTAGTTCTGAGCCCACTGCTATTCATACTGGTGATAGACTACATTAGCAAACAGGTCAGAGGAGAAACAGCAGCAAAATTACTATATCCAGACAAAGTGGAATTACAAGCAGACTCTGAGGAAGAACTTTGGCAAAAGATCGGGGAATGGAATGCAAAACTAAAGACACATGGGATGAAACTGAGTACAGATAAGACAGTGATAATGGCAGCAAATGGTGACATCAGAAGAAGCTGAGAATTGAGACAGAAAAAGAAAACAGTCAAACAGGTTAACAGCTTCAAGTATCTGGGGGGTGGTTGAGGAGACGAGAAATCTGAATGTCTGAATAAACAGGTCAGAGCTAGAGTCAGAGGAGCTGCAGCCAACTGGCACAGAGTGTACAACAGAAGAATACCAAACAAACTGAAAAGTAAGGTGTACAAAACAGTGGTGCGACTAGTACTACTGTATAGCACAGAAACCTGGGCAGTAAAGGCAGAGCAGTTGAGGAAGCTTGAGGTCATGGAAATGAAGTGTCTGAGACTGGTGGTAGGATGAACACTGTGGAACAGATGAAGAAATGAGAACATAAGAACAGAAACCAAAGAAGCTCCAATAGCAGAAGAGATAAAAAAAACAGGTTCTGGTGGTTCTGGTACATGTGCAGAGAAGCAGAAGATAATCTGATGAAGATGATTTGGGACAGACAGAAAAAAGGCAACAGAAAACAAGAGCATCCAGCAAAGTGGTAGATGGACTGTGTGAGAGAAGACGTGCAACAGTCAGGAATGTGTATCAAAGAAGTCAGGAGTGTGGCAGTGAATCAAGAGAGATGGAGATAGTTAACAAGACACTCCATCCCCATGTAGAAAATAGAAAAGAGGGGGCTGGTGATGATGATGATGATGATATAGCTTTCAACTTTATTGTGCTGATGATATAGGGTTCTAGAGTTGTGGACCCTTGTTACTACTGTGATCTTCATCATGACAGAATTTTTTTTTTTTGTGGCGTGGGGGCATGTATTCTGGCAGGAATGATCAGACAGTTCATAACTGGCCGATTGCTACTGCTACTTTTTTGGAATTGGAAGTTGGGAATGGGTCTATCCATAAAATCAGCTGCTTCTTCCTAATTTGAAAATTCAACGTAAAGTAGTATGCAAAGCTTTTCTTGGAATCATGGCCTTGTTTTCTATAGGATAATGCTCAGGGCAGTGTCATGTGCCATATATAAACTGATTTAGAATCCACCACACAAATTCTGCATCTCCACAAACTACAATCTGTTTTGTTTTTAAACTCAAGCTGCTGGTTACTTGCTAAGTTGCAATAAATTAGAGGACTGCACCTTGATCATCTCCTGAGAAAATTACTACTCTTTTAACAGGTTAGTGTACTGAAAGCATATATAAAGCAAAACAACAAAGCTAATAAAATGTCTTGGTCCGCAAAGATGATATGTAGATCAATGAGTTACAAAATTAAACTGAAAAAATATGTTTATTTATTTATTTAGTTATTTATTCATGGGGGGCAGTCTTCAGTCCATTCCAGTCACCAATAGCATCTAAATCGTATTTAAGGAATCGTGTCTGTTTAAAAAAAAAATAGGAAACCCATTGTTTACTAAACAGTCTCATCAACGAAAAGTACTGAAGATATTTTTCTGTTAAGATTTTGTGAAAATGTTAGCCCATATATTTCTTTATAGACTGGATACTATAAACAACTAAACTGAGATAAAGGCAAATGAAGGTTGAAAAAATTAAGCAGCATTTCACAAGTCATTAATGTGATTTGGACACTTTTGGTTTGCATTTTCCAAGTTACACATTACAGTATGCAAGGTTATTTATTAGGCAAAATGAAAGAGCTTGAACATTTGATAAAGAAGATTACACCTATGGCCTATTGAAGAATTTCCTCAAATTAACCTAGGTTTGATTCATCGCGTTTCCATTTAACTTTCCTCACCAAGTCACTTAACTAGATATTGTTACTGGGTCACCGCTACAAAAACACGCTAGTGGGTTTTAAATTTTAATTGCTTAGCAAATAAGAGTTAAAAAATAAGTTAATAAAATATATAGTGCACTGAGTTCTCTACATTTCCCGCAGATTTTGCATGTTTGTATAGTGGTTATGAGCTTTGCTGTTCTGCTGTTTCTCCCAGTAAGGTTTAATTATACAGTCAGCATGCCCCTATATGCCAGTGTCAGGACATGTGATTTGTGGGCTTTAAGACAACCTAGTTCTTGTTCTATTTCATAGAATTCTTTCATATCTATCAACTTAAGAAAGCAACACAGAAGTTATTTTTCCACCTTAATGGATGAGGATGATGTTATTTTAAATGAAGCAGCTGCAAAAATTGTACTTGTTAATGAGACGTAGCAGTATTGTTTGTAGGCAGCCCATAACACATAGCAGATGAGTCTGTAAGTGGGAGCTGTTTCTTGTATGTGTAAGCTAGTAATCTGCATGTTCAAGAAATCACTAACTTCTTACACACACTGCACTATGCTTTATTTGCTTTCTGTTTTGTAAATTAAATTTGCATAGTTTAACTAGACACTTACTGTCTTTAATAACACAGTCATGAATCATCACTGCAGAATTTATATTAATGGTAAAACCTGCAAAATGCTGGCAGAGATAATCATTTTTTATGATAACATCAAGCTTGATAGAAAAAGAATACAGAGGCAGAGACGTCATGATAGATACAGGGATTCCATCTGGCTTAAAAGAGCATTCAGATTTTAAAAATGCTCTCAGAAGGTGAATTCTTAAACACTGATGTAAGAAACTTTTACTGATTGTGTTGCCATTATATGTTACAACACCTTCATGATGTACGTTTTAAACATTGTTCACTGTTGCTTTATCTGATGGCTCATCTGATGAATTCTATTTAAACAGCTTTTCTGAAAATGTCTCACTGATGATATGCTCTTTTGATGTTTCTTATTAGTTACTCTTTCGTTTTTTTTCAGTAAACTTCTGCTTTCCATCTAGGAAGTTTGAGTCTGTTTTAATTATTTACTTATAAACATGAAGAATGAGTCTTTTCTGGTCCTGGATTGTTTCCCAACACTGAGGAGTAGACTACTGAGTCTGGTATGTCAGAACCTCGAGAAGCTTTGAAATGAAGAAATCAGAGCAGTAGAAACCACCTCAGTGCCAGACCTATTGCATATGTGGACAGAATGCTTCTGTCTTGTTTCAGAATCAACAATTTTATCCAGCGGACACAGTTCAATTGATATATACATATAACTTTGTTGCAGTAAAAGATAATAAACCTCAGTCAGAAAGGAGAAAATGTCATGAACTGAATGTGTGCACATATGTGCAGAGTTTCATAAAAGGGAGCCTACATACTGGAATAAAATGTGCAGTGCATGTTTGTGGTACTCAGTCAATGCAAGCCTTTGGTCACTAACAAGGTGGCTTCAGACTATGCACTGGCTTTCATGGAAGTTTCTTCAAAGCATCCAACATAACCAATAGTTAAAGTATACTTATTCTAATAAAAATAAGGAAACAATTAGCAACTTTTGTAAAACGTTTATGCACATCTCCTAGTCTACACATTACTTCATAGGTTCATAGGTAGGTACTAGGCTACTTGCCCAAGGGCCTAATTAAGCCTAGCCAATAAGGTTCCATAGCTTATGCCACCCAAGAAAGTTATTTTCCTGTGCCCCTGTCGACCACAGCCACAGAAGTGATCCCCGGGGTGTATTTCCTATTTCCCATCCACTCACCAAGATTTTTCTTAAAGAGTGCTAATGAGGAACTTTGCTTGACATAGATTGGTAGCTTGTTCCAGAGTATGGGAAGTCTCTGGGACAGGAATCTATCCCTCCAGCATGTCCTGTTTATTGTGGTGACAAGGTTTAGGTCCCTAGGGCATGTAGCTCGGAGGAATTGGGATGTCTTTAGGTGCAGCATGTCTAACAGCTTTGGGTCTGACATAGCTTTATAAGTTAGGCAGAGATCACCTCGGAGTAGGCAAAATGCTATGGAGTAAATCTGGAGAATTTTGAGACAGTCAGTGTAGGGCATCTGTTTGAGGCCAGTAATCCTCTTTGTGAGGTACTTCTGTGGCCTTTCCAGCTGCTGCAGATGTCTTGTGAGGTACATTCCAAAAGGGGCATTGTACTCTATAATGAATCTAATGAGTGTCGAGTAGAGGGGAACAATGACCTCTTTTTTCCTGGATGAGAACCCTTTTGTGATGAGGTGTGCCATGTAGAAGGATTTCCTGACTACTGTGGCAATGTGATTATCAAAGGAGGGACTACTGTCCACCTGGGTCCCAAGGTCTCTTATCACACATTCGGCTTTAAGTAGACTGCCGCCTATGTGGTAGTTCATGGGTACAGAGTTTTTACCAAAGGGGATAACAATGCACTTTTTGGCATTGAGCTTGAGGCCATAGCTCTAACACCAGGCATCTGTCTCAGTGAGGCCCTTCTGTAGGATGTCCACATCATTTGGGGACTCAGCTATGGCTCCTAGTTTACAGTCATCTGCGAACTTCATTAGCCAAAGGCCTTCTGTGTTAGCCTGTACTTCAGAGAAGTAAATACCAAACAGGAGAGGTCCCAGGACTGAACCCTGTGGTACTCCGCTTGACACTGGTTAGAAGTCAAATTTGGAGTCTGCAACCTTTACAGTGTGGGTTCTGTCAGTGAGCCAGTTGGCAACTCATCTTATGACATAAGGCTTTATACCTAGTTTAATGAGTTTATCTATAATTCCAGAATGGGGGATGGTGTCAAAAGCCTTGGCGAGGTCAAGATAGGCTGTGTGAACCAACTTATCCTCATCTACAGTGTTGGTGACTGCCTCGAAGAAATCAATCAGGTTCAGGAGGAATGAGCTGCCTTTCACAAACCCAAACTGAGTGGGGTCCAGAGTTTGGAGGTTACCAATGTCTTTGTTTATGAGTTCCATGATGATACATTCCATGGCCTTACAGACCAGGCTCGTCAGGCTAATAGGGCGATAGTTCCCGGGATCAGTGGTGGCTCCCCCTTTGTGAAGTGGGATAACTGTTGCTGTGCACCATTCAGTGGGTACAAAGCCTGATGTGAGGCTATGACTGAACGTGGTGCTTAGGTGGGGAGCCAGTTTGTTCTGAAGATCATGTAAAACGCAGCCTGGGATGTTGTCCAATCCCATGGATGCTGTGTTTTTGGCTTTAGAGAGTGCAGCTTTTACCTGCATAGTTGTGATTACAGGGACTCTGCATTCTTCCTGTATAGATATGGGCCCTTTAGTGGGGGGGGGGGGTAAAGTTAGCACTGAACCTATCTGCCAGGATGTTGGCAATATCAGTTGGTTCTGTAATTTTTGTGCCATTGTGCTGTAACTCAGAGCAGATCTGGGTGCTGCCATTGAGATTCCTGACATAGCTATAGAATGCTTTGTGGTTGTCCTTAGAATCAGTGGTGATTTTGTTTTCCTAGCTAGCTTTGGAGGATCGTATAAGGGATGTTAGCTTCTTACTGAGGCTGACCACTCCACTCATGGGATTTTACTCTCTTTTGCAACAGTTTCTTCCTTCTATTGTAGAGTTTGTTTATGGCAGGGGACCACCAGATAGGCTTCCTTTTTTTGGAGGATAGCGCCTTGGTTCTGTTTGGAATAGCACAATCCATGCACTCATGTAAGTGCTTATAGAGTGCATTTGTGTAGGATTTAGCAGTCGTAATTGTATTGTCCATCTACATGGGTGTCATGAAGTTCACCACTTTTGTCTTAAGAAGCATGAAGTTGGCTTTGGAGAAATTTGTTACCATGGCTTCCTTAATGGGAGGTGGGGGTAGGATGTGGATATCTAGAGTGATTAGCTTATGGTCGGATCTGACCAATGAGGAGCTGAATTCAGGTGTGGAACACCGGTCACTCATGTTGGTAATGACTAGGTCTAGGATATTGTTGGCCCTGGTGGGGGTGTGGATAAATTGATCCACAGCATTGGAATTTATGAATTCCAGAAAATGTTGAGCGAAGGAATTGGTACATGAGTAGTTTTCCCAGCTATTGGTGGGGTAGTTGAAATCACCCATTATTAGGGTGTTTGGTTGCACCCTAATATTTCCAGTATATCAAGAAAAGTGGAGTGGGAATTCTGGGGCATGGTGGGGGGATCTATCTGTAGCAAGCTACAATTTGGATTGCAATTTTGCCCAGAGTTAGTTGCACTTGGATAACCTTGGATGCATTATACTGAGCAACTAGCCTGGAAGTGTGGATATCCTTAATGAATATGGACACACCTCCGCCTTTGGTGTTCTGGTCCAGGTTAGATGGCCGAAAAGTGTGGTATGAGTTATAGCCTGGTAATGCAGGGGTACACTCTGGAGCCTTGAACCAGATCTCAGTCACTGCACAGATATCGATGTTCTCCATTTTAAGGAGTGCCTCGAGTGAGTGCATTTTGAGATTTAGACTTCTAGCATTGAGTAGCATTACCCTTAGCTTTTGCTTGCCTGTTCCTGTTACGGTGGTGAATTTGTCATTTGAACCTTGCCTAAAAAAGGCACTATAGGGGTGGCAAGAGCCTTAGCCAGTATCCAGAATCCCAGGGGTGACAGGTACAGGCCATCTCTGGCAAAGCATTGTGGTCTATCAACCATTGTTGAAGTCAATGATTTTGTCCTTGTACTGCGGTATCATTCTGGGTGATGGCAGGATGCTACTCAGGGCTAGGGTCATACCTGCCTGGGCTACAAGATTGGAGAGCTCTTCCATGTCTCTTTTCATGTAGTCCAGGGAGGTACATTTCAGGTCGTTCACACCAACATGGACAATGACAGAGTCATATTTGTACTTGTTGTGGAGTGACCTGAGTGCATGGGTTATGTGGCGGATCCTGGCACCCGACAGGCAGCTGACAGTAACCTTCTCCTTGTTTAGCCTGGTGAGTGGGACATCAGTGAGCCTGACTATAGAGTCACCTATGACTAGTGCGTTGGGTACGTTGTTTTGCCTTATGGGCTGTGGTTGAGTGGCACACTGAGTCTGTGGGGTATGTGTCATTTGGGTTGTGTTGGGGGGTGGAGGTTGATTGTTTTTCTGCTTTGGAGGTCTCTGTTGCTTAAGCAGATTATTATTGAATGCCTCCGTCAATGTTTTTGTGTTTCTATGTGTGGATTTTGGTGGTGTAGGTTTAGTGGGACTATGTGATGAGTATGGTGTGGTACAAGTGTTTACCTTCTCCTCTTGACTGTCAAGTTCAGTCTTGGATGGAGAGAGCTTTACCTCCAGTTTGGCTAGATAAGTGCATCTCTCACAGGTTGTTGTGTTGGGTAGTAGGAGGAGAGGTTTGTCTGTGTACATGAGGCAATTGCCACATTGCCCCAAGATGCCCAGATTCATCAGATAGACAGGAGAGAACACTGGGAGCTGACAGTTGGACCTGCCTCAATAAAAAAATATTTTCCTCTAGACAAGTGAGGAAAGTGAGTACAAGAGCTGTTTTTCTCTAAGCAAATGAGGAAAGTAAGTAAAAAAACTGTTTTCCTCTAGGTAATGAGGAAGGTTAAGTGCTGTAGTAATTTGTAGCTTATTTAGTGCTTACAACAAGTTCTGAACAAGTGCTGCGCACGAATAAGCAAATTCAAGTGCTAAAACCAAGAATCTGTATCTGAAAAAGACTAGTTACAGGAAACAAACAAGTGCAAATGCGGCTTTTAGATCAGAAAGTTGAGAGAGATGGAAAAATTGCCCCAACAGTCAATAACTACAATTTCTGGGCCAGAAACCATTCCTTCTGTTCTAGAAAGGTTACTTTATTTTATTTATTTAATTTATTTAATTGATTAGTTTATTTTGTTAACCAGGTATGTGAACTGGTCCTTTTGAGACCATTTTCAGTATGACCCAGGATAACGGTAAATGTGACAGTACAGCAGCTTGTTAACCAGCATGATTCTGAGACATCAAAACAAACTGGAGTACCAAGAGAAAGCTCAATAAGGCACAGGAAGAACACGCATACTCCACTGATAGTGATTAGAGTTCAGAATTAAAACCCTAGACCCTGAAGCTGTGATATAGAAACCTTAACAAGTGAGCTGCCATGGTGCCTGCCCTCAGAGTTATTCTCCAAGAAGCACTGATTTGCATTCACTAGACCTAAGCAATCATTGTCAAATTAGTAGTAGTAAAATTTGGCTCTTTCACAGTGTGTTGGTGGCAGACTTAAAATACCATGAGTTCATACTAAGCTGTACCATTAAAGTGATTCACAGCATGCAGAAATTAGAAGTGTAAGGTGCCTGTCCTATGCAGGAGACTTCCAGTGTCACTGCACCTCTAAGGATGGTGAGCATTCCCTTTGGTGACCTCCACTGAACAGAGTGATTTTTTTTCATACTGGCAGACTTAAAAAAGTGGTTGTTGAAACAGCAGTACTAGCATAATTATGATTCTACAATATTAAAAAGTGTCATTCACTTAATACAAACTTTTGAGCACAATTATTGTTTTAAAAGCAGCAATGGTTAAAACATGTTGCTTGCAAATGTTATATAAAAGTGGAAAGCATTTACCATAAATCATAGTATAATATTTAAAAAAAAATTGTATAATATATTAGATTTTATTAATTTTATAAGTTAACTTAGTATACACTACGGATTATGTTTAAAGATCCATTTTATTACCTTGCTATTTATTTATTTATTTATTTTTACAAGTTCATAGTTAACTTACTGGATATGTAGTCCAGAAAACCACTGAGGAGCCCAGCCCAATTTGTCAATTATCTTTAAAAACTGCCTGGTATGTGACTTGTTGAGAACTGTACTGCAGACAAATGGAGACTGAAGAACTCAAGCTGTGGACTACAGGAAGCAGTTTGTTAACAGCTGCACTGCCAGAGTCCAATTTGATATGATATATGTGTACCCTTTTTCCTAGACTGGAAAATGGATTGGAAGCAGTTTATTTTATGAACAACCATGCTTTCACAATGTTTAATCCATGCTTTGGCAGTTAGTTATATATTATATAAGTAACTACTGCTATGTCAGCTGGTTTCAGCATTCTCGCTACTTTGGCTATTTCTGAGTAGTAGTACCAGGTTCTGTACTGCACAGGTGATATCAGTGCACATTTGCTAAATGATCATAACATTTTTTGTATTTTACCAGAATACATTTAAATAAAATACTGTCTAGCTGTCAATAATTATTATTTGTTAATCAGGAAATCACTATACACCTATTACTTTACACTAACCCATTTCTTCAAATGTTAGTAAAACTAAATTATACAATTTGTAACAAACTTTTTTCTGTAAACAATGCATGTGGTCAAATTCGCTTTGGTGAGCTTTAGTGAGTAACAAGTGACTGAAACCACAGAAATGGCACAAACATCCATCAAAAAATAGTGCACTTTTAACAAAACTATAATGGTAATTACATTCTCTAAGTTATTTTTTTCAGCATCATACCATCTTCGTTCATACCTCTCAACCTCTTAGAGCAAGAGATCTGGACAAAGCCATAATGAAAGTGGGACAAAGGCCCAAACATAGGGACAATTTTTTTAAATATTGCTCTTACAAACTTAGAAAGTTGATAGAGTAACAGGTTTTGCATTAGCATGAATTTTCTGAAGGGTACAAAGTCTGAAACTCAAATGTCCTTCATTATTTTCTAACTTCAGTCTTTAATGATTTGCCACTAATCTGCCAGAAAACCACAATTTTAGGAAAACAGGCAAAAAATATGAGGCAAAAATCTGTACAGTTGAGTGGTATATCTTCATTCCTGCTGGAATATGCATGCCACTGACCTCATAATAAGCAGTTTAAAAAATCCTGGAACAATGCATCTTTAAAAAAATGTAAAATAGCTATTGTTTTCTGAAAAGGGCAAATCCAAAAAACATTTGAATGTTGGCGACATCTTTACTGTCTTATAAGTAGAATCCAAATATATAAAAAGGGAAGGAATTATTGGGTAGCACTGAACAAACAACATTAGGTGTTTGTATAGACCCTTGAACACAGTGCAAACAATTTTCAGCTTGGAAAAGTTTTTCATCTGATAATGCAAGAAGGAATCTAAAACCTGCAATTGTAACTGGTGTAGAGTAAGGAATTCAGCTTTGAAGTAGACACACCTGTTGATGCTGCTCTCTGATAGGCTGACTACCAACAAACTCTTGGCTTATGACAGAATGCATGGTGGGAGTGTGTCTAGGCTTTTCTGTTTACTGAACTCTGTACAAGACTGATGCGTGTAGGTGTACTGCCAAGAAACAGGAACAACGTTTAACTAACTACAATAACTGATATGAATTAATATCTATAGCTCTAAGGGTTAATACTGTCTTACATTAAAAGAGTAAATTCCTTATCATAGTACATATCATACACAAGTTACCCAATAAGGCAAGGTACGTGGGTTTAAAACAATTGCTTTCCATTCGTTCAGTATTATGTTATTGCAAATATTGCCAAGAACATGCATCTATACGAGCTCGACTAGGAAACAATTCGTGGTAATGTCTGCCATTGGTTACATGGAAACTAAAGAGGCTGTTTGCCAGTCACGGGAAATTAAAATCAGCATGCATCAATGCGATGGCACATTAACCTTCACTGGGTACTGTAATTAAAAAGTCTTTAGCTTTATTAGATGAACCCCTCGTATATGTGTTTCTCCGAAAACAAGCAAGACAAAAGTCACGACCCTGGTTGTTAATAAAAGGCATCTGTCTACTAGTTATGGTGGCCCAGCATGTATCAAAAAAACTGTAAAAGTCTAATCAGCGCACACAAGCCCTGATACCCCCTCCTCTGCCTCCTACCCCACCCGCCACCAGCAACACCACTACCATCCTGAAGTAAGGATGGGTGAATTGACTACTCTCACCTTGAATTATTACAGTTGTACGTACTCCGGGACACAAGCAAAACCTTCTTTAGTGAATACAATGCAAGATCAAGCTTCCAAAGGTTCAGATTCCTAAAGTCGCTGGATCGCTCAACGATGATTTATTAACTGCCTCCCATGTGTCTGCACAGATCCGTGAGGGCATCAATCTTGCGTCCACTGTGCTTGTTAGGTGTTTGATGTTGGCTATTTCAGATATGTGCAATGTACCAGACCGAAAAAACTGACAATACAAACAAAAGAAGTGATTTAATTCCGAACTGCGAAAAACAGCAGTTTTGAAGTGTCCTGAATCGAGTTCCAGGTTTATTTTCGAGGCAAAATGATGGAGTTTGTAGCAGAGCTCCAAATTCGTCCCCTCTATTGGCTGCAGGAAGTGAATAAAACGCACCACCTGCTTTAAAAGGTCTGCACTGAGCCCTTTCTTGCAGAAGACAGCCAGCGCTCGTCATGCAGGCTTCGAACTCCAAGCCCAGCCAGCTCTGCGAACAATATTTTCCAGATGTTGAAAGGCAAGGCGAGAGAATGAAAAGGGTAAACCCTTCCAATGAGAATTTCCTGCCTTCCCAACGCAATCTGAGTTTTCCAAACTTTCCATATGGAAAAATGTTAATTCGCGCTAGAGAAAAAAAATGCTTTAGCTTTAATAAAAACATGAGCTATTTTGTCCCCAAATAGCAAGAATGTATTTGAGCGGCGCTGAAGGAAGGGGTCCCACACTGGAAAGATGTGATAAGTGAAATAATTATATACATCTTTCCCAGTTAAAAACCCACGTGTTGTTAATAAACACAACCTAAACATGATGAGGCCGCTTTGAGTCTGTGATACCCCCTGGAATATTGTGCCATTTCAGATGTAACCCTACTGCAGCTTCACTTATTGCCAAGAAAAACAAACTGCTTTAGAACAAATGGTTCCTCGTTGCACTCTTTATGCAAACCTATTTGGCCTCATCATTTTACTTTACACTTGGGATGTTTCAGCAGAGTGATTCATTGGACTCGCATCTAAAACAAGTTCATTGCTCATTGTCAAGAAATGCCATGTTTTGTACTCGGCGGCAGTTCGCATTCATGCATGCTTTAAATTAAGGCTTTTAGTTGTTTTAACGCCTTTGTTATAGCCGAACCCCAACGGTTTTGAAAGGCATGCTTCATACTTTGCAGTTGCTCTAACTTGTTCTTTGAGTATTTTTATCAGGTGTAAGTGGTATTCCACCTTGCCTTGCCTTTGGTTCCTGGATATGCTGTATTAAATATTAATCAATCACAAACCCAGAATGTTCTAAGTAAGCAATAATAACGTCCAGGGTGGGCACTATAGGAAAATAACAGACCACCCAAGAATGGTTAAAGGGCTTCCTAGCTTTGGTATTTCCTTTATTAAACCCACCCTGGAGGGCATTGTTGTACTTAAGAGAATGGAAGCAGTACTGCTTGTAAGTTGTGCTTAGAAAATAATTTAGTTTAATTAACATGTCTCTCAAGGTTTGAAGGAGTAACCCATAGTAATCAAAGATTAAGTGGAAATTGTGTGCCTCATTCAGTGTTTGTGTGTGTGTGTGTGTGTGTGTGTGTATATATATATATATATATATATATCTCAAAAAACACCCAAAGACCGTGAATGAGTATAAAAACAAACCAAAAAACCAAATGTGGAAGGAGCTGTTGCCACTCAATCGTGGATGTAAAATAGCCCCAATAGTCCCAACAGCTGATGCTGGCAGAAACAGTAAAATATTCTAATGCAAAACAGTTGTAGAGTAGATCCTCTGGTAGGCCCGTATCAGATGATGTATCAAAAAGACTCTAGCATCAAGAACAAGTTTATTATGAGCGCTTTCGCGGTGAACCACACCGCTTCTTCAGATATTTTAAAAGATAATAAAAACAAAACACTTTATATAGCATTGCGAAAGCGCTCATAATAAACTTGTTCTTGATGCTAGAGTCTTTTTGATACATCATCTGATACGGGCCTACCAGAGGATCCACTCTACAACTGTTTTGCATTAGAATATTTTACTGTTTCTGCCAGCATCAGCTGTTGGGACTATTGAGGCTATTTTACATCCACGATTGAGTGGCAACAGCTCCTTCCACATTTGGTTTTTTGGTTTGTTTATATATATATATATATATATATATATATATATATATATATATATATATATATATATATATATATATATATATATATATATATATATATATAT
The DNA here is from genome assembly GCF_019279795.1 of Protopterus annectens. Lineage (NCBI taxonomy): Eukaryota > Metazoa > Chordata > Ceratodontiformes > Protopteridae > Protopterus > Protopterus annectens. The sequence goes on from NC_056744.1 coordinate 627,101,008, forward strand.
ATATTTAGAGAGAGAACACCATTTCTACATTTGTTCCAGTGCTGTAATTTGTTATAGCTTTGTATTTGCCTTGATTTTGTTTAGATAGGAAACAATGAATGGGTATCTTTGCCCGTGTGTGTGTGTGTGTGTGTGTGTGTGTGTGTGTGTGTGTGTGTGTGTGTGTGTGTGTGTGTGTGTGTGTGTGTGTGTGTGTGTGTGTGTGTGTGTGTGTGTGTGTGTGTGTGTGTGTGTGTGTGTGTGTGTGTGTGTGTGCCAGCATATATTTCTAACATGGAGTTATGACATTCATGGTTTTTGAAGGCCAGTAGGTCATAGACTTGAAATCGAACCTATGAAACTATAAACCTCTAAACATACCTCTCAACTGCCCAGAATTTTGCCTATTTTTTTTTTTTTGGTCTTTTTCTCATAAAATTTGTGGTTTTCTGGCAAATCATTTAGGACTGAAGTCACTAAATGATGACAGACATTTGAATTTCAGATATATCCTTCAGAAAATGCATGCTAATGCAAAACCTGTTACTCTAGCAACTTTTCTAAGTCTATGACAGCAATATTTGCCCCCCCCCCCAATTATTTTTGGTTTTGCCCAGAATTATTTCTCTGAGTTTGATAAATATACCTCTGGCTAGACTCAGTAGGAGTATTGTTACATTATTTGTTAGAACCTAATGATTTCCAGCTAATGTAGCAGAGGTTGATACCCCAATATTCCAAGATACAAGAGAATGTTGGTTTTAGTTTAGAAAATGTCTTTAATCTTTTTCATTCCCACCAAACTGTTCATCACCCTAACTGCTCTATCTTTGAATATTTTGGTTAATAGGAAACTGAGAACATATCCTTGTCTACCCGGTGAGAACAAAGCAAAAGCACATGGAAGTATGTTGTATGAGATGTAGTCCTTGCTATAGTGATCAGTCTATTTTCCAGTGCAATGCAGTATATGTAGACAGTAGGGTGGATGCATGCTACTGTTGGGGATAACTATGCATTGAACACAACACACAGAGTTACAAGTTAATCTAAGAATAGCTGTACAAGGTGGGTCAATATTCATGCCTCCATTGATGTGGTAGTTGTTTGGGTCGCTATAGGAGCTGAATAGGACTTGTTAGGATGAATGGACATGCATGCCTGCAGAACAGCTAATTATGTGTATCTTTATTATATGGCTGTCTGTCTAATACATACTATATTTCCCTATTTTTTTTAGAATTTTGCAGCCAAACTTGTTAGAGCAGCACTAGTTTTAACATTGTTAATGTGTTATATGTGGGATATGGCAGCAGATGATATATCTGGTGGAAAGCAGCAAGGGGCTTGTACTGTAACTTGTGTGTTTGGTGCTTAGATGTGATATTATTTCAACAGTTATGATTTCAAATCATTGTCTAAGTGATTTTCAGAATATTTTGTGGTACAGTATTACTATTTATGCAGTTTTATAATTTTGCACTTCTTAAATGCAGGCTGTACATAGAAATAATGATCTGCTTTGAAAGTTCTTTTCAGCTAATCGGTTATTGTTTTCCTTGCTGTTTTATGATATGTCAGTAATACATGATTAGGGTATGTATTTCAGTGTTATGTGCTCAGATATGTGTTTTTTTGGTCATGTATGTGAACAGAGTATGAGTCAGTATATAACAGCATCACATACATTTCAAGCGGCACATTCACAATTTCTTTCTATTTTCACTAAGAGGTCAACAAAGCTAAAGATAAAGTAAAAATCTTATGTATGTTTGCTATTTAAATTGCCTTTTCCCATTACCTTAACTACCAGCAACAGCCTCAGCACATCACCATGTAGGGTTTCTCTCCAGTGTAAACCCCGTGCCTAGTTTGCCTTAATCTGCCCTCTGTAACCGAACTAAGTATCAGTGTTCCCTTTCCAGTGGTTTCCTCTTTTTCATAATTGATATTTCTTTTCAGCAGCAGCCACAGCTATATGTCCACATACCTTTCTATCTACATTATCTCCCACTCGATTTCTGAGCAGCATACTTAATTATTACCACACTCTACTGCAACTTTTACAGATTGTTTTTTTCCACTGTCTCCTTCTAACTCCAACTAGGTCTTACTCACTGTATTCACCCTCGTTCTACTTGGGCTCTCTCTGCTAACCTTCCCTTCTCCCAAATCTCACCCACCCCCACTGTTCCTACATTTATAACCTCAAATCCCACCCCTCCTGATATCATTTTCTGTTCCACCTAAACTATTACTCCAATCTCAACACACACCCTTCACACCTTTCCAATCCCCCACTCCTCCTACACCAATCTTTCTTTAACCCCACCTTTTCCTCGCCTCCCTGACACACTGACATTTTTTAACTTTGGCTCCCTTTCCAGACTCTACAATGTACTCTACCAACTACCTTACTATACTGTACTTAAGCCTCCTCTCACCATTCCATTCTAACCTTTTTTTCCCTCTCAGCGTACAACAACCCAATATACCCGCAGCCTATCTCTCCTACATGCCCTTCCATTCCAAATTCTCACCTTGCTCATTACTTCCTACCAATTTCTTCCAGCCTCTGTTAACTTTCTCCCCTGCGCTTCACAAACTACACATTTTCAACTGCCCCATCCAACCACCTGCTTCTAAACTCATATCATATGACTCCTCATCCAAATGCAGCTTATTTCACCTGCTGATATCCCAACTACTATTATGTGGAGACATTCACCCAAATTGAAGTTCAAAAAATACTCCATTAACTTCCTCTACACACAGTACTTCATGTCTTACTAAACTCAAATTTATTTCTATAAATATACACAGTGTCTGCAACAAAGCCTCTGAATTTCATGCTTGGATTACCCAATACTCCCCTGATATGGCAGTAATCACAGAAACATGGATTAAACCTCACATCAAAGACTCTGAAATCCTTCCTCCTTGTTTTAACATACTGAGTACTGACTACCTCATAAAAAGGCTGGATGTATCTGCATTGTCTATCCATCACATTTTTCCCTTACCCCCTTAACCAGCCCACTCCTACATTTAACAACGCTGAACTTGCTATCGCCAACTTTAGGCTAAATAAACACAAAAACCTCTGTATTATCGCCATTTACATTCCCTCAGGAAACAAACAATCTACTTTGGAAGACATGCTGTCCTGGGTGTCAAGCAACATCACTCATGAAACTATAATCCTTGGAGATGTTAAAATTGACTGGCTAAAACTTTCCACAAATTTCCCCACCAATAGTATCAATCTCTTTGGCTTTTCTCAATTAATACAGCACCCTACCTTTACCAACAAATGCAACCAAAGTAGTTCACTCATAGACGGGATATTAGTCTCCCACCCCAATAATGTTTGTAAAACTACAACACTTCCTGATGCCCTTAGCAATCATAATCCCACATCTACCTCCAAAAGTGTTTCTCAACCTCCCAAACAACATACCTGTAAAACTATCCATGACCTGTCCATTTTTAACCCCCTTTCATTTACCAATATTCTTAGTTGAATAAACTGTAACTTTCTTAAATACCTACCCCTTGATGAGGCAGGCAGTTTATTTTATTTTATTTATTTTACATTTGTTTACCGGGCTAGTCCAACTGGATATATGTCCATTTTCAGTGGAGGCCCGGGGAGAAAAGCTCCGCTATAAACTACTAAAACAAGTAAAGCTTATACAAAAAAAAAATTAAAATAATGCAAAATTAAAAGAATATAAAACAGTATTTAAGAAACGTAACATATCCAACTGCAAGTTGAAAAAGCATCAGAGTACACAATGTGGCTTGTCATAGAACAGAATAATGAGTATTAACTAGAAAACTGTATTTCAGAAATAAAATAGAAATAAAAAATTGAGATATGTATTTATTTGAAGAGGAATTTCAAGAGGGTAGAAATTGAGAACTAGAAATAAGGGGATAAAGGAATCAGAGGGCAAGTAAGATAAAAAGTTCAACTAGGGTTGGTACAAGAGCAGAGCCAGCGGTTGGAAAGGAAGAGTTTTAGTTTAGCTTTAAAAATTGGGAGTGAAGATATTGTAGTGAGGTATTGAGGTAGTTGGTTCCATATTTTGCCAACTGAGTTGGAGAATATGGAGTCACCTGCTAAGTTATTTGATTGGGAAATTTGGATCAGTATTTTGTAAGAAGAGCGTAGGTTCCTCAGATTATTGTAGGGTTGTATGAGAGAGGAGAGTGTTGGAGTGTTGTTAGGGTGATAAAGGGCTTTATGGGCAATAGTAAGTTGGTAGAATTGTATTAGGTTGGGTAATTCAAGCCAGCCTAGTTTTTTAAGATTTAGACGATGGTGAGTCCTATAAGGAGAAGCTATAGCGAATCTGGCTATGTTGTTGTAGGAAGAAGCTAGTTTATTGAGATTGTGCTTAGAAAGATTAGTGTAGATGGTGGAAGCATAAAGAAGGGTAGAGATTAAGTGGGTTCTAGCAATGGTAGTTCTGGTTTCGGGGGTTAGGTAAGCTTTGATTCTATAGAGAGAACCAGTTTTTCTGTTAGTAGCCTTAATTGTAGAGTTGATATGAGTGTCAAATTTAAGTTGGTTGTCAATGGTAATACCCAAGAGTTTAGTGGTTTGGTCTGGGGAGATGAGGGTACCATTATTGGATGTAAGTGTGAAGTTAATAGTGGAGGATAGGTGAGTGGGTGTAAAGAGCAGGAGTTTGGTTTTTTTGGGATTGAGGAGTAGACAATGATTCGAGAACCATTGCTCTATAGTTGTGTAGGTATTTTGTGTGAGAGTATGCAGCTCATTCTGAGTGGAGGCTGAAGCAATAATGGTTGTGTCGTCAGCGTATTGAATGCAAGTTGATTGAGGAGTGGCTAGATGAAGGTCATTTATAAAGATGGAGAATAGGAGTGGACCTAAGATAGAGCCCTGGGGGACCCCTATGGTGGTGGGGAGGAGATCAGAGAGCTGGTTATCCCAGAGAACTGCCTGTTTACGGTTGTCCAGATAAGATGCGAACCAGTTTAAGGCAAGGTTATCTGGAGTCAGGGATCGTAAACGATGGAGGAGAAGTTGGTGATTGACCATATCAAAGGCTTTAGACAGGTCTACAAAGAATGCAGAAGAAAGGGTGTTGTTGTTGTGGTTTTTGTTAATAGAGTCAATAAAGGATAGTAATGGTGTGCTAGTACTATGGAATGGTCGAAACCCATGTTGACAATTAGCCAGGAGGTTGTGGCTAAGTAGGTGGTGAAGTAATTGTTTGTGGATGCATTTCTCCATTATTTTTGCAAGAGGAGAAAGTAATGCTATGGGACGGAAGTTTGAATACTCAGTAGAGTCACCTCCCTTGAATAGAGGGATAATATAAGAGATTTTCCAGAGTGATGGAATAGTACTTTCTTTTATAGTTTTGTTGATGAGTATAGAGATGGGATAGGAAAGAGCTTTTGCACCTAGACGGAGGTATTCAGCTGGTAATTTGTCCGCTGAGGGGTTATGGGCTTTAGTTTTTGAAGTAAGGACGAGATATAGGAGGTTGGAATAGGTTTTAGGTGAAATGGAGGGAGAGAGGTGGTTTGGGTAAATAGTTTTGAGGTATCAGGGTTTTGTTGGTTAGCTAGTTTTAATATGGCTGAAGTAAAGAAGGTATTAAAGGCATTAGCTGTTTGTAGTGGGTCGTCAGGGTTAGAGCCTAGTGGATTTGGTGTGGCAACTTTGCCAGGGGATAAGAGCTTGTTAATAGAAGACCAAAATTTTTTTGGCTGGTGAAGGGAGGATTGTTGAAGCTGTGTATAATAGGTCTTTTATCATGTAGGATGGCTTTTTTTGTTACATTTCTTTGCTGTCTAAAAGTAAGGTGATCAGTTATGCTTTTTGTGGTACGCCATTTAGCCCAGGCTTTGTTCCTGCTAAGGATTAGTTTTTTAGTATCATTTGAGAGCCACTGGGCAGTTTTGGTTTTCATGCGTATAGAACGCATTGGGGCATGATGTTCAAGGATATCTAGAAAGGTATTATTAAAGTAACTAACAGCTTCATCTATAGGAAGTGATTTCAGAGGTGACCAATTAACTTGCATAAGTTCATTTTGAAACTGATTGGGGTCAAAAGATTTTTTGCTGCGGGATGTTGTGACTTTGATAGGGATAGTAACATTTGTTTTGTGCCGGATAATATATGTTAGAGAATGGTCACTAAGGTCATCAGGGAGAGTTCCTGATGAGTATTGTTGTTGTGGACTATTTATTAATATCCAGTCAAGTATAGTTTCTTTGTTATTAAGTTTGTTTATTCTTATTGGGGAGTTAATGATTTGTGAGAAGCCATGTAGGTTAATGAGGGTAGTTGGGTTGGAATTTTTACATTTGTTCCAGTCAATATTAAAGTCTCCTAAAAGTATTGTTTCTTGTAGGAGATTTAGTGAAAGCCAATTAAGTAGGTTTTCTAATACAGTAGGATTCTTTCCAGGGGGAAGATAGGTACAGATAATATTAATTGTTTTGTGAGGGTTGAGCTGAAGTTTTGAAATAATTATTTCAACATTGCTGTCAGATATAGGGTAAAGATTTATCTTACTCATTTGTAGTTCAGTTTTATAGAGGACTATAACCCCTCCACCTTTTTTGTTTAAGCGGTCTTGTCTAAGGATGTTGTAGCCTGGGGGGATAATTTCATTATCCTTTATTGTAGGTTTTAGCCATGTTTCGGTTAGACAGAGAATATCAAACTGTTGAACATCTAAAAGAGCATGAATTAGAGGTATTTTGTTACAAATGCTGCGAATATTAAGATGGGCAATTGACAAAGATTTTGGGGGTTTGGTTGAAAGTGTTGGATTTGGTTTGAATATGTGGCAATTAGAGGATTGTGTGGGTGGGTTAGGGCCAGGATTGGGGTGGATGTCTCCATCAATTAATAAGGTAAAAAGTACTGGGTTGTGAAATTGAAGATTTTTACAGAGGTTGTAACCATGTCTTTTAAGGCTATGAATAAAGAATTTAATGTGAAGCAGACGGTGATATTTTGGTAGAAGATAGGAGGTGTTATAGGTGGTATTGAGATTGTTTATGGATATAGGCAGGGGAGTTGTGAGGGTTTGTTTGCAAAGGATATTAAAAGTAAAGGGTTGGGGTTGTTCATAGGAGGTTGAAATATAGGCAGAGGTGAGAGTAGTTAGGAGAGCTAGTAGTATTGAAGGTAGGTATTTATTAGACATAATAAGAGATACTGTAATAGTGATTAAGTATGTAGATACAGGGAGTAATGTGAAAGAGTAGTAGGTAAATATGTGGGTTTGGGAGGAGACAAATATGGAAGGGGGTGGAGACAGTTGTATAGTATGATAGGTGGAATAAGGAGAGGGGTGTGTCTATGTAGGTATAAATGTAGAGGTGCTAGGGACGGGTGGGATTTGGGGGCAGGGAGGGGAGCGGAGTGAGCCCGAAGGGCGAATGGAGCGGGAAGACACACTAGAGTGGAGAGTCACAGAAAAAACAATCTGGAAGCTAGAGAAACAGCAGGTTAGTTTGTACAAGGTATATGTGCATGTGAAGTGTAAATATCTGTAGCTTAAAAGGATATGCAGGCTTAGAGCAGTAAACTGATCTAAGGAGGATGGATTGTCAGGGTCAAAAGAAAAGAAAAGAAAAAAGTAAAGCAGTAAGGGAGAGGATACAGGTACAAAATACAAGGTAGTTGAGAGAACAAACTAAGCCAAAAGGGAGAAAAAAACAGGTAAAGTGTGATGCCACCTGGTGGCCAAACGTGGTAATAGATTTAAGTTGTACAGGTAAGACAGGGGTGATGGAGGACAAGTGATTAGGGAAAAAAGGTAGAAAATCCAGCAGTAGATTTGAGGAGAAAGTAAAATGAGAGACAGGAGTCGAATAAGGGCAAAGACAAGGGCTATTGGCTGCTGGCAGTCCTGGGCAGGAAGCTAGGCTAGGATACACAGGTCAGAGTTAATGGATTAATTATGTAGTAATAACATACTTTCACAGTCTGATTTGAAAGTTTTCTCCGAAGTTGAGGGATGGAGTTTGGTAGAAAGAAGTTCAGGTCTTCCCGGAGGGTCAAAAGAAAAGAAAAGAAAAAAGTAAAGCAGTAAGGGAGAGGATACAGGTACAAAATACAAGGTAGTTGAGAGAACAAACTAAGCCAAAAGGGAGAAAAAACAGGTAAAGTGGATGCCACCTGGTGGCCAAACGTGGTAATAGATTTAAGTTGTACAGGTAAGACAGGGGTGATGGAGGACAAGTGATTAGGGAAAAAAGGTAGAAAATCCAGTAGTAGATTTGAGGAGAAAGTAAAATGAGAGACAGGAGTCGAATAAGGGCAAAGACAAGGGCTATTGGCTGCTGGCAGTCCTGGGCAGGAAGCTAGGCTAGGATACACAGGTCAGAGTTAATGGATTAACTATGTAGTAATAACATACTTTCACAGTCTGATTTGAAAGTTTTCTCCGAAGTTGAGGGATGGAGTTTGGTAGAAAGAAGTTCAGGTCTTCCCGGAGGGCAAAGTCAGATTGTATAGGTGAATTCAGATCCACCTGGTTAAATTTCACAGTCTGATTTGAAAGTTTTCTCCGAAGTTGAGGGATGGAGTTTGGTAGAAAGAAGTTCAGGTCTTCCCGGAGGGCAAAGTCAGATTGTATAGGTGAATTCAGATCCACCTGGTTAAATTTCACAGTCTGATTTGAAAGTTTTCTCCGAAGTTGAGGGATGGAGTTTGGTAGAAAGAAGTTCAGGTCTTCCCGGAGAGCAAAGTCAGATTGTATAGGTGAATTTAGATCCACCTGGTTAAATTTCACAGTCTGATTTGAAAGTTTTCTCCGAAGTTGAGGGATGGAGTTTGGTAGAAAGAAGTTCAGGTCTTCCCGGAGGGCAAAGTCAGATTGTATAGGTGAATTCAGATCCACCTGGTTAAATTTCACAGTCTGATTTGAAAGTTTTCTCCGAAGTTGAGGGATGGAGTTTGGTAGAAAGAAGTTCAGGTCTTCCCGGAGGGCAAAGTCAGATTGTATAGGTGAATTCAGATCCACCTGGTTAAATTTCACAGTCTGATTTGAAAGTTTTCTCCGAAGTTGAGGGATGGAGTTTGGTAGAAAGAAGTTCAGGTCTTCCCGGAGGGCAAAGTCAGTTAACCAATTCAACACCTTATTCCTGCCTAAACTAAATAGTCTAGCTCCCCCTTGAAGAAAAAGAATAACAAATAAATGCTCTCCTTGGTTATCAACTCACACCAAATCAATCATGCATTACAGGGACAAAGTCTGGAAAAAATACCAAAAACATAAATCCCTTTCAAACCAGTCTCAATGCAAAGAACTGTGTAATCTAGACAAAAAAAAACTTGTCACCAAAGATGAGAAAGCATATTATTTAACCCCCCAGCAAACATCTATATCCAACCCCAAGAAATTCTGGCAATCTATCAAAAAGATTATTCAGCCCGGAACTAACACAATACCTTAGCCTTCCACCAACCACCCTAATGCTGACACAGCTTCTGCCTTCAATACCTACTTTATTGAAAGTATCTCCACTATTACTTTACAGTTTTACCTCTACCCTTACTACCATCTCACCTCCTGCAATCTCTTCTCAATCTCTGTTCTCCCTAAAGCCTGTTCCAACATCTCTTATTAAACAGCTACTTAGCCAACTCATACCTTGTTCTCCTTCTGCAGACAATCTCTACAATGAATTCCTAAAAATAGCCTACCCTGTATCTATAGTCCTTAATAGATCTATTAGTGAAAACTAAGTCCCATCACTCTGGAAGAAGTACTTCATTATCTCACTACTATATATCTATCCATCACATTTTTCCCTTACCCCCTTAACCAGCCCACTCCTACATTTAACAACGCTGAACTTGCTATCGCCAACTTTAGGCTAAATAAACACAAAAACCTCTGTATTATCGCCATTTACATTCCCTCAGGAAACAAACAATCTACTTTGGAAGACATGCTGTCCTGGGTGTCAAGCAACATCCCTCATGAAACTATAATCCTTGGAGATGTTAAAATTGACTGGCTAAAACTTTCCACAAATTTCCCCACCAATAGTATCAATCTCTTTGGCTTTTCTCAATTAATACAGCACCCTACCTTTACCAACAAATGCAACCAAAGTAGTTCACTCATAGACGGGATATTAGTCTCCCACCCCAATAATGTTTGTAAAACTACAACACTTCCTGATGCCCTTAGCAATCATAATCCCACATCTACCTCCAAAAGTGTTTCTCAACCTCCCAAACAACATACCTGTAAAACTATCCATGACCTGTCCATTTTTAACCCCCTTTCATTTACCAATATTCTTAGTTGTATAAACTGGAACTTTCTTAAATACCTACCCCTTGATGAGGCAGGCAGTTAACCAATTCAACACCTTATTCCTGCCTAAACTAAATAGTCTAGCTCCCCCTTGAAGAAAAAGAATAACAAATAAATGCTCTCCTTGGTTATCAACTCACACCAAATCAATCATGCATTACAGGGACAAAGTCTGGAAAAAAATACCAAAAACATAAATCCCTTTCAAACCAGTCTCAATGCAAAGAACTGTGTAATCTAGACAAAAAAAAAACTTGTCACCAAAGATGAGAAAGCATATTATTTAACCCCCCAGCAAACATCTCTATCCAACCCCAAGAAATTCTGGCAATCTATCAAAAAGATTATTCAGCCCGGAACTAACACAATACCTTAGCCTTCCACCAACCACCCTAATGCTGACACAGCTTCCGCCTTCAATACCTACTTTATTGAAAGTATCTCCACTATTACTTTACAGTTTTACCTCTACCCTTACTACCATCTCACCTCCTGCAATCTCTTCTCAATCTCTGTTCTCCCTAAAGCCTGTTCCAACATCTCTTATTAAACAGCTACTTAGCCAACTCATACCTTGTTCTCCTTCTGCAGACAATCTCTACAATGAATTCCTAAAAATAGCCTACCCTGTATCTATAGTCCTTAATAGATCTATTAGTGAAAACTAAGTCCCATCACTCTGGAAGAAGTACTTCATTATCTCACTACATAAGGGAGGAAATTATTCTGAAATATATAACTACAGGCCTACAGCTATGCTGTCATCCTTATCCAAAATCCTCAAGAAATGTATCCACAAACAGCTCCTTCACCACTTACTTGAAAATAAATTTCTCTCCCCTACCCAACATGGTTTCCAACCAGCACATAGCACCTCCTCAGCTCTCTTAACATTCACTGAGTCAGTCAACAGAGCCCGAGACGTGGGCAATTTTGTCTCATCCCTATTCCTTGAAATGTCAAAAGCTTTTGCAAGTGTCTCTCATCCTCAACTCCTATCTCAACTCTCCTACCTTGGCTCCTCAGACAATACCGTAAAATGTTTCTCCAGTTATTTATCTGGCAGATATCAGTCAATCTAATGGGACTCTTCTCTATCTCTCTCTATCTACCAGTCATCACTGGAGTTCCTCAGGGCTCCATCCTAGACCCTCTCCTCTTCAACATATTTATTAACAACCTTTCATCCGGATCTAAATATGCAACACTAGTCCAAAATGTGGATGACTCTACCATAATATGCTCGTCAAACAATCTTACTGAACTATAAACACTGACACAAAGCACCTTTAACTCCATTGAAGCCTGGCTTACCAACAACCAACTCTTGCTTAATTCAAAGAAGACCAAACTCCTCTTATTCTTTTCCAAACAACATTCTCTTGACAAACTAGCCTTTAAAATCTCTTCTTTAAACAACGCATTAATAGATGTTGTTCCTCATAAAAAGTATTAGATGTAACTATTGACGACAATCTCAAATTTGACTTGTATATAAATGTTGTTGTGTCTTTCGGCTTTTCCCGGTTAGGGGTCGCCACAGTGGAAATCCGGTCTGCTAATGATTGGCAGTAGATTTTTACGTGTCGCGTTGCCGGCCCTGATGCACAACCTTCAATGAAGGTACGCCCATTCACGCATGTCTCCACACAGAAGACGGTCTAGCTGAGAATCGAACAGGACAACATCTTACTGTGAGGCAACAATGTTACCGCAGCACCACCACCGCAGTGACTTGTATATAAATAATACCATCAACTTAACCCATCAAAAACTCGGAATGTTATATAAGGCTAAACAATTCTTAACAAACTCTTCTAGAGCCAAACTTGTAAACACATGCCTCCTACCCTCTCTTCTTTATGCCTCACCTATGCTAACCAACCTTATTGCCACCCTGAAAACTAAGCTTGAACAATGTTACAGCAAAATAGCTAAATTCATCACTGCCCAACCTACTAAATCTCACCACTGCCTATCACTTAAACAACTTAACTGGCTTGAACTTCCACAGCAACTACTCATGAGCCAGCTACTCCTAACTCATAAACTTCTCTATGACCCCCTAGTCTCTCCAACCATTTCTTCCATTTTACAACAATATCTTCCTCATCGAGAGATTTGGTCTTCTGAGAAACATCTTCTATCTGTTTATAAACCAGTAAGACACAGTGGCACAGTTTCTACTCTCACTGCATAGCTAAATCCTGGAATTACTTGACTTGACACTCACTATCCAACAAGTCCCTCGCTACCAAAATTTCAAGATCCTTCTTAAAGAACATCTTTCCAAACCTTGGTTACGCTCTTGCTACTCACTTACCTAACTTTTGGCAAATATAAGCTCCTTGAATTCCTCCACAATTCTTCTTCTTGTACTCACCTTTGTTTTTCTTCTTAACCACAAGATAAACTTGTTACTCTAAGTCCTTATCTACTCATACTAAAATAACCCTATGTCAAACTATAAACTCTTTACTTCTAGCAATTACTAATAATGTTGTTCTTTTACATATGTAATTTTTTCCCTCTTACTGAATCTACACAACTTTTTATTACTGCCTATATCTAAAGTTGTACATTTTACTGCTTGTAAATATTTTCTGTGTTTACCTTATATCATAAAATATGTAGAGAAGATACTTCTTCTTTTTTTCCTCAGTGTTAATGTTAATGTCGTCATTGTGTAAAATTTGTGTGGAGCTTTTCTCCACAGGCCTCCACTGAAAATGAGTAAACTGTTTGCCCAGTCATGTTTTTCTGGTTACCAAATGTCAAACAAACAAACAAATGAATAAATAAATAAAAGTGCCTATTAGCCATGTTAAATAATGGTTATGGTAACTACCCAAATGAATACAGAGGATCATGTGCAGGTGTCCAGTCATAACCAACTTATTATACATTCAAGACATGGATGTAAAGCTCAAGAGGTGAATCATGCCATCCATGTAGAGAACACATAGAGCCCTTCCATTACTTTTGGAACTGGATAGGAAATTAAATGGCATTTTAGGTGTGGCTTTAAACATCAACAAATCAGAGTATTTGCTATTTATAAGAACACCCTTGTTTTCTCCACTAGTTTCCCTTTGAATTGCAAAAAAAAAAAAAAAGAGTTTTAAGATTTTCTCATGAGAGTTTCAGCTCATCTACTTTGCAAACTATGAGGTTTTAATAAACAAGATAAAACAGTAGCTGTTGGTTTAAGGGGTAACCCAAACCAGATTGTACATCTGGCAGCTCTCATGCCAAACATTGCTGGAGTCTAGCTTGTATGGTCTTGAGTATTAACTTGTGAGTAAAGTGAAAATGTTTCATAATATGAGCTCTCTTCAGTACTCCCCTTTCTGGAACTGGAATATAAATTGACCTTTTACAATCTAATGACAAATTCCAAGTAGAAGTGTAACAGCATCACCTGGAATTCTTTCAATCACTTCATGTAGCTTTGTAATAAGCAATGCTTTCTAGAGACCATTTAACTTCTATTGTCAAGATGCCTGGCTCTACATCAGAGAACATACCACTTTTTGTATGATGTTAGTGTGCTTCTTATAGAGGTCTTCTTTATACTCCTGGCACCACTTCTTAGAATCCTCCTGCTTCTGTTAGTTTCCTCCCATCTTAGCTCTTAATCATGCCCATTTTTACCTATATGTTTCCCTCTAATATCATCAATTGTTCAGTACATATCTCTTGTCCTTTCTATTCTATTGTCTTCTTCCAGTTCTTTGCATTGCTCACTTAAATGTGCTTCCTTACCTCACCTTGCTATTACCTGAAAATTTGCATTCAGTCTGGCACATTTTCATCTACATTGTGCTTTGCCCTCCTTCTTTGCTTGCCTACTTCTAAAGCCTCCCCAGTCATCCATTTTGTTTTCTTTGTCTTATTTCATATTGGAATATTTTTGATGACATCTCTTGGACAATATCATGATCTGTCCTCAGTTTTCAGGTGCTCTACCCTCTGGGTCTAATCTTTTAAATCTATTTTTCATCTCCAATATATATTCACTTGGAATATTGTAAAGCTTCACTGGTCTAGATGTTGTTCTCAGCAATTGTTTATATTTATTTCCAATAATGTAACAGTCTCCAGAAGGCATATGCTGTTACGCCATCTAGTAAAACCCAATTATTGCTTGGTAGTTGTGGATTAGCCTGGATATTTATTAATTTATCTACATTGTGTTGACCAGGTTAATCCCAGTAGTCCTATGGCCTATTTTCAGGGGGAAAGATGTGATGTAGCATTTATACTGAACAGGGGAAAATTGTCCAGGGCACTGGTAAAGTTTTCCCAGCTCTTTTGTTAAGTCCCATGGTATCTGAGTTAACACCGACAAGCATATGGTACCTAAGTTTAACATCTCATCTCAAGGATGTAACACTCAGGAGTGCAATACCCCCTTATGCCACACTGCTGGACTGGAAAATGAATCCAAATATTTGGTCTTGAACTAGAACTCATAGTCTTCTGATTTTCCTGCATCAAAGGCAAGTGTTGAGCCACTGATGTAAAATGACAGTGATATGCAAAAAGTATGGCGGTGCACACTTACAACTGGGCTCATTTATCTATATCAAGATTGGAATCAACTTCCTGTATTAAATACTTTCACTGTACTTTTTGGAACATTAGTTGTGTTTTCATGCCTAATTACAGAAAAAAAGATATTTTAATGGGCCCACAACTTGTTCTTGCCTCCATTTCCACCCTCACTATCATAATTTCTTAAACAGTTACCTTCAGCCACATGATGCTTAAGATTGACAAGCTATCAAAATTGATTATACCTTAACCTATCAGTCTCTGAATCATATAGAAATAACCTGAAAGCCTGTAAATGTGCATTTTAACCCCCCTCAGTCCCTATTCCTCTTGCTTTTATTCATCTTCCCAAAAACTTTCTGTTAAGCAAATCCCAAATGACATGCCACCTATTAATGCTTTAAAACTGTTAACAATGAAAGACTGATCCATTGCTATTTGAACTTTCTGCAATATCTCTCAATACCTATCCATGATGGAAATACACAAAGCACCCTCTTAATTATTTCCTTAATCTCAAAAATATATACCATTAAACATTCCACACCTAGCACCAAATATCTGAACTTACAAAATCCACATATACACAGTTATTCTCACCTCTACTCCTCCCTATACTTGGAGATAGTTACCTGGGCCCCAACCCTAACACATTTTCATTCTCAACTGCAGAAAGGTGTCGAATGACTTGTCCTTAATGTATTCAGCCTCACCAGCAAATGCAATCTACTTGAATATGGCTGTTCTAAACTAGCAATAGAGTATTTACTGAAACCTGGATAAAACATACTAACCTACCAACTTAATATATTATTCAGTGACCAATAAATACTACCCCAGTCAAAGTATGTGTTCCAGGTAAAGAAGAAATGAGAAGTAATGCTGCTAATCAGAAATACTTTTCCAAGTCAAGCAGCTGTCTCCTATGCTAATCTACCATATAAAGACCTGAAATTAATCTTAGACACTTGTACTCTAGGCTGTTACCTAAGACTGGGCTTAGAACCCACCCACAAAGAACATGAAACTGTAAACTTAATGATTGCCAATATACTCTGAAAGATAAACAGCTGCCACCTTCTTGTTAGCAACTTTAACTTACACTGGACTAAATCCTTTCTTATGCCAGCTACCCATCCTTTACCATTCATGACCTAACTCAATTAACTGACACATGAACCTAACTAAATTCATTACCTTCAAACCACTAGTTTATAATGGATGGTAAGGAAACCATCAGTCCTATGATTCCTTTACACTCATATGGTACCACCTATTTTTGGTGACTGGAATACCATCTGTACTACCATTTGTTTGTTTGTTAGTTTGTCTGTCTATTTATTTGCATGCGTTAATCAGACTAGAACACTGTTCCGCACAGGCTCTTTGCAGACTCAACCCAGAGTACTGTCTGGTTAACTGACTTGCCAAGGTTCACTCAGTAGGCAAATGGAGGCTGTAAAAATCAAGTCATGGACTACAGGAATCAGCCTATCAACTCACAGCTTTAATCTTCCCTACTACCTGCCCAAACTTTAATCCTTTGATCTAAAAGGTCTTAGTCTTCTCATTCTTGACTTGTAAACCACCTGCTATAACTGCCACTGGGCATAATTTCTGTAAAAATTCAAAAACATCTTCTTTAGAATGAACTCACTCATACTAATTAATCTACTGCCCCCATCCAAAATTATCCCAATACCATCCTTCACTATGTACTTAGTGTTTAATTTCCCCGTAACAAAAGTACTACTTCTTAAAGTAAATTCTAACTAAAGTATGAACACCTTGATTTACCTGTATCGATGATGGCATGCCTACAAATGTTTCAGTAACAAAGAATGACGGAAACATTGCTCTTATTTTAGAATATTCTCTAAGATAATGATCCTTCAATAATAAGACAAACATACTGTAGAATTAACTTAAAAAAATTTACATGGTATAACCACAAATACTGTAGAATTAACTTAAAAAAATTGACATGGTACAACCACAACCTTATACAACTCCCTCCATCCTACACCATTCTACTTAAGTTACCTTACACATGATGAAAGCAATGTATTAGCAAATAACAATCACTTTGCTAGTATAGTAACCCCTCCCTCTTCCCTACTCAAACCCTTCAACCAAATATGAATAACACCAAGTCATTCAACATTCCTTCCATCAAGTCATACCCAACACAAATTCCAACCATCAACAACTGATGTCTGAGTTCTGCTGGTCCATAACCCAGGTTCATTCATGCTTATAACACATTAATCTCCCTTCCCTTTCTGCACATCAGAATATTTCACTCTTAACCAGGATTAGCTGAGATAGAAATCAGCCATTGTTATCCTTTCTGCAAAAGTCCCCAACCTTTTCTTCCCAAATCAGTGCACTACACACTCACTATCTCCTCACACCTCTCTAAAATTTTAAAGAGGGCTATGCCCTTTCAGCTCATCAAAGACTTAGAGACCAAAAACTCTATTCTGTCATAATCAGCGAGGACCCAAAAAAGAATGCAGTATCACCATTGCCTTTATCCCCTTCATAGACAGTGTCTATAGTTACATAAATGATGGTACACTAGCAGGGTATGTCATTATTAAACTTGCTAAGGGCTCTGATTCTGTGTCCCTCCCAAATTCAAATTCTTCCACTCTTCTATATTATCAAAACCTCACTACTGTGGTTCAAAGACCACATCATAGTCAGAACCGTACATACATACATATATTTACAGCTTCAGTCTTTTTCATAGGTTCATAGGCATTTTAAGCCTAGCCAGTTTCCCTTTTTGTGCTTAAAGTATTCTATCCCATTCGGTTATAAATTGACCTTACCCATCCTGGGTCTATATTAGAAGAGCAAAAGCTGAAAACAGTGAATGCTCTTAAATAAAACTAAAAAAAACAAACCACACAATGTCGAATGTATGGAACAGTGATTTTTTCTCAGGAAAAAAAATTGCTGCTCCAAAAAAAAAAAATGTACAGACAAAATATAGTGGGGGGCTCTGCACCCCACACCCCGAACTTAAATATACCAACTCCGAGACTGCATGACAGTGGAGGAAACAGCAAAGTCCTGAGAATGGCCCAGCAATTTTTTTCCCTGGGGAAAAAATTGCTGTTCCAGCCATTTGACATGGTGTAGTTTCATTTTTTTACATTCAATTTAAGAGCATTTGCTGTTTTCAGCCTTCACTCTTCTAATATATAGACCCCCCCCATCCCATGGTCAATAATTACATATTACCCCTAATAAGAATAACTGGGATCATACTATATATAATTTGACAGGAATCATATGTGAAATAAAGCATTTAGGAGCTGCCTCTGTCCATTAGTAGTACAAGGGGCAGTCCTGGGGTAAATTTTCTGTTTCCCATCCATAGATCTGAGTTGCACTTGAAAATGGAAAGGGATGAACTTTGTTTTATGTGGATGGGGGGGGGGTCTGTTCCACAGATGTGGTATCCACTGTAAAATATACTTGTCCTTCCAAAACATTCTGTTGATGTTGAAGAAGAGGTTTAGATCCCTAGACCGAGTATTTTCTGATGCCATTTGACTCACTGATTTCAGAAAATCCATCAGTAATGGGACAGAGGAATCACTGTATGACATCCACATTTCACCTCTTAGCAGTCTGTAGGATACTGAGTACAGTAACAGAGCTTTGTGTCAGTCCATGTGGGACATGTTGTTTAGACCTTGTATCCTTTTTTTAGTAAGGTAGCTCTGCGGGTGTTCCAGTTGTTGCATGTTTCTGGACAGATATACGCCAAAGGGGGCATTATAGTCAATGATTGGCCTAACATTTGTTTATAAGCTGTGCAATATAGAAGGACTTTCTTACAACAATAGATACATTTGTCAAATGTTCGGTTACTGTCCACATAAATTCCCAAATGCCAAACAAGTGGGCCAACTCTTAGGGGAATATTGTCATTGTGGTAGTTCCTTGTGGTAGATGACTTCCCAAAGGATAAAATAATGCATTTGCTTGCAGCCATCTGAGAACTACTCAGCCAGAGCCCTTTGTTGTTATCTTTTACTTCAGAATAGTAGATGCTGAACAGGAGACGTCCCAGTACAGAACCTTGGGGGACTCTTGGTGGACCATACCTCTTAACTGTACAGATTTTCCCAGAATGTCCAGATTACTGTCACATATTTATGGTCTGTTCCTCATAAAAACTGTGTTTTTTGACAAATCACTGGGATGATCTAAGGATTAAAATCACAAAATAATTACATGTATCTGAGTTTAAGACTTCATATCACTAAGAAAATGCATGCTAACACAAATCCTGTTATTCTAACAACTTTCTAAGTTTATAAAAGCAATATTTAAAATGTGTCCCTATTTTTGGACTTTGTCCCTCTTTTATGTCAAGCTTTGTCCAGATTTCTTGCACTAAGAGGTTGAGAGGTATGATAACTTCCCCTATTTTGATTATCTGTGTCCTATCTGTGATCCCATTGGCAATCCAGCAGGTGACATAGGGGTTTATTCCCAGTTTATTTAGCTTTTTTACTATGTCTGAGTGGGGAAATGTGTCATAAGCTTTGGTCATGTCAAGGTATGCAATGTATACCATCTTGCCTAACCATTGCTTGTTGATCTTTTCAAAAAAATCTAACAGGTTGAGTAAGCATGACCTGCCCTTGATGAAACCAAACTGAGATGGGTCCAGTGTGTGGAGATTTCCTATGTCCCGATTAATTAATTTGACTTGCTGATGTGCAGTAAATCAACCTTTCCTACCATACTGCTAGCTGGATCCTCCAAGGTTCAAGTTCATAGGTTCATAGATTTGTACTAAGCTAACTGCCCTTGCGAGCCATTTTAAGCCTAGCCAATTATCCCTTGTGAGACTCAAACCCTGCACTTTGTGTTTGTAAGGCAAACACCTTAACCATTGGGCCACCCTCCCAACCCTTGGTCTTTTAATATTTTCTTTTTCTGGTCTTTTAATATTTTATCTTTTCATTAATCATATCTTCTTTATACATATGGTTTTATCTTCTGGCACTCCAGTAACCAAGTGGAAAACATAACTAAAGTACTGATACAAAATATTGTCCCACTTGCCAATTGATTTTACAATCTAAGCTTGACAATTAACACCAAAATAACTGAATTTGTGTTCCTTACAAACACATAAAAAGGGGAGTTTTAACTAAAGATAGTTGCCCTCTGCTACTGTGTTTTGCTATTACTACCATGGTGAAACCATTCCAGGAAGGGTTAGGGTCCATTCTACCAGGACCTTAGCTTCTTCAGTAGCATGTTAGAAAGGGATGGACTCTAGAATCATTCTAGAGGCAGCTACATGGTCCTCCATCCATACATTTACAAAGAACAAACAACTGGATTCCTTCCCTAGGTGCAGAGCAGGCTTTGCAATGACCATTCTCCAGGTGCTTCTTGAACCTCATCCTTCCTCCACCTCCCAGATCAGATAAGCTTTGGTAATTTACCCATAGGCTACTGCAGCAGGGAGTATGATGACTGTAGTATAGATGTGTAAGTTGTGCCTACTTATAACAGTAGATGTTTGAATTCTTGAATAATGCAGTAGCTGTGCCCACTCACCATCCCTTCTGCTGAATGTAGTTGTTGTGGGATACAACATTTATTGCTGAAATTGTTGTTGTTTGTTGTGGTTAGAATTTCATTGGTTACAATCGTTGTAGTAGGTTTAGGATGAGCTCTCATTTTTTTTCTTTTTGGGGGTAAAAAAGTCCTAAAGATTTTTTAGTCTTTCTGGCTGCTTTTATACTTTCCTCCAAAGGGATTAGCCTTGAGGCGGCTAGTGTGACTGTGTGGGAGAGGGTTAGAGCTTTGGGAAGCTGGCCAGCTGCTGTGTGCTTCACAGGATACAATTAATAGGGTACTGCAACAGGAAAGAATTTGAAAATATACTGTTATGCATAAGTGCAGCTTACCCAACTGTACTTTTTAACTATTGTTTTGCATATTGTTAGGACCTCCCTGAGGATGTGGACTCTTCAATTTTCTATTTTAAAGGATACTTTAATTAACCTGATCCTTAAGAAGCTATGTTTTAATCCTTAGAGTTTGGAAGATGTTAACTGTATCTCTAACTTACAGTTTCTAAAGAAGATTGTCAAGTAAGGTGGAAGTGCACAGGCTGGATCAGTGGTAGGCACTCATGATCTGTCTAAGCCATATCATTCTTTTTTTATACCTTGTCATCTTACTGAAGTGACTGAGAAGGGCCATTAAAGACCAGCTGGCAATGAGTGAGTCAAAAAATCATTGCAAACTTGGTCCTCTTTTTATGACTTAGAAACATTTAACTACACTAAAAAAGTCTTTTGGCTTTTCCCGGTTAGGGGTCACCACAGCGGAACTCTCGTCCGCTAATGCTTGGCAGTCGATTTTTACAGTGCCGAGTTGCCAGCCCGATGCCCAACCTTCAAAGAAGGCACGCCCATTCACGCATGCACCTACCTGCATGTCTTTACCTTCACTCAACAGCGGGGAGGACATGCAGACTCCACACAGAAGGCACTCCAGACGAGAATCAAATGGGAGAACCTCTTGCTGTGAGGCAACAATGCTAACTGCCGCACCACCACACCAACATTTAACTACACTGAAACATTAAATTCTCTTAGAGTGCCTAAACACTCACTGGGATCTTTCTTCCAGTTTTCTCAGGTGGTCTGTTTTGTAATCTTTCATGGTGCATGTTGGGTGTATTTTCAAGAATAAATTGTACTTTCGATGTTCTCTGCAATATGGGATTATGGCATGGGCAGGGTATTGTTATGATGTTCTTTTTGTCCCAGTGTATGTGGTTCTGCTAAGGGCTAGCATTATAAGGAAAAAAACTAATGTATAACTGTTGTGCAGATGGTGCCCAGTTTTATCTTTCCTTCCGTAGGGTACATAATCACGGTCCTAGGTTCACCTGAGATAAGCCTAGATACCATCCTAAATAAAATGAACTAGAATAGTTGACTAAAGGTCAATCCCAGAAACTAAGGCATTAATCATACTAGTAACTCTAAGGAGTCCTGGCATTACTTCCATAAGTAGATATGAGGAGAGTTTGTGTCAAAGGTGCAAACTCTTGTTATGAGCAACAACAGTGATGTACTATCAACAACTATCATTTAGTGACTGAGTGACTAGTATTGTTTAGTCTTCTTGGTTTCGCCTAAAGAACATTAATTAGATTAAACACCTTACACCATCTGAGCACCTGTGTTCAAGAGGTGAATCTCTGACCCATTCCAAAAACAGATAATAAGGGTTACGAATGGTGAGACACAATTCTGAATCTTTGTAGTGAATGAGGTTTTATCTGTTTCATGTACTACCAGTTAAAGAAAAGAAAAACGTGCAGGAGTGCAAAGTTTTTACCAGGTTTCAAAGCCTTTGAAAGCCGGTAAAATGATTGGTGCTGTCAACCAGACAGCAGGCAGAAAAGGAGTTTCCTCCTGAAGAGTGAAATACTTTAAAAGTTGTTACTCTTCGTTCTGTCATATTTTTTGTTTGTCAGCATGGCAAAGTGTAGTATCTAACAGCTATTAAAGCTCTTTTACATTCTGCCTCTGCCAACTGGTACAGTTGATTGTTAGTAGTGTAAGACCTGATTTTGACATCACATGGAGGTGCTTAACAAAAATTTTTATGCTCCCTTCTGACATCAGAAAGGTAGGTAACACTCATGTTTTTTCTGTTATTGGAACAAAATTGCAGCATTCCATGCACTAAATCCCTATACTGTGCACTCCCCTGGCTTTCTATAAGCATTGAGAGTAATACACTCAATTTTAGTACCTACGTATCTATCCCTAGATGACTTCAGTTCAACCTACCTGGATAAGTTGCTGATTCCCCATCAGCCAACTCAAACTCTGTACTTAGCTAGGTATGAGCTGCTCCTGATTTCCAGAATGCAACTAGAAACTGCAGGTATTCAAACCTTTTCATATTAGGTGCCACTGTTGGGGAATTCACTGCTTTGGCAGCTTTGAGAGAGCCCCACCGTTGACAGCTTCATGAGGTCCCTGAAGGCCTGTTTATTTTCTGATGCAGTCCATGGTTTTAATAATTAATTTACAGCTAGGAGTTTTGTTGTGTTATTCATTTGTGATACATACTGCTTTGATTTAAACACATAATTAAAAATCTGAATTTGAACAAAGAGAACTGAAATTCCACGGCTATGTAAATAAACAAGACTAACACTCAAAACACTTGCCACTTACAAAAAGAGCAGATGTTTAGATTTATTTCAGTCTGTATAGGTAGCATTTTTTATAATAGTACTGGCAATGTAATCAAGCATCTGAGCCAGCAGGTGCTCCCTGTACATGAATAGGTCACGTATTTTAAAGCCACAGAACAGCCACAGAAAAGATACGGAATCTTCCTTAGGTATATATGAATTAGACATGAGTCTCCTTACTCAAAATTAGCATATTTTGTGCAGAATATTAAAAGTGAAATAAAATCCCATGTAAGCATTGCCTTTCAATTTTTAGCATGGAAAGTGCTGAGTGTTTATAGAGGTGTAGAAGCTACTCCCAGAACATGCTGGGAAAAAGCGTTAAGACTTTCGGGAAACCCTCCACCACAGTGTAGCTTCTAAGCCTGGTTTTAATGATTGTTTATACTTATTTATTTACTGATGTTTAACTTTTTCTCTAAAATTCCTCATTCATAATAACATTTACATGAGTGTTGCATTTTCCTGAAGCAAAACACCTGGTACATTATCAACTAGCAAAGATACAATAAACATGCAAGAAAACTATTTTTGTACTGATTAATTACATCATTTACAAACGCTGGAACTGCTATGAAGTACTAAACTTGACATGGAATACAGATCAGTATACCCCATCTCTGTGCCTTCTGAGAAAGCAACAGTGTGCAGCTGAAAACATGAGACTACTGTGTACTATTCAGACTGCTAACTCAAGACAGACAATGCAACTGCATACAGTAGGAAAAAATGTTTTCCATGCAAAAGCTTAACTCAGAGCAGCGTAGTTTGCAGATAACGTCTATTGTTTAAAAGGTGTTAACTCCTACTTGTAATGCAGTAATGTAGTATTTAGCATAAATATTCTCATGGAGTCATAGCAAAAAGTATTAGTAATGCAACATTTACTTTTCAGATCATATATGTTATGATCTAGCAAAATATATGTAAAAATGCTTTCCGTCTTCCTGTCTGTTCCCCTCCTCCCACACAGTTCCAGATGCCTTGCAGAGTAAGTGGTTAAAGATATGATGATTGCATGGTTCAGAAGGAATGCAATACAGAACTCCATTAAAAAATGAAGGTGAAAGGACTGACCGTTATTGTGACTTTCTTTTTTCTGGTATCTGAAGTAGGAGACTTTTAACCAGTCTTTCTATCAGCATGTTATTGTAGGCATGTTTGTGTATGAAGAGGAAGATGCAAATGATGATCCAAATGGTTAGACTTGTATGGAGAATTTTACTGAACATCTAAATGTGTTTTTTTTTTTTTTTTTTGAAGGGGGGTCATTTTCTTTAAAAGGGAAAGAGATTTCTTCATGGAGACTAATAATCAACACTAATCAATATTCTAGAGTTTATTATCTCCTGAGTTTATGGTAGTCTGGTGGTTAAGTATGTGAAATTGCCCAACATATTAGCCTGCAAGTAAGGTACATGTTCTGCTTTCATATTATATGTTTTTGAGTGTGACTTGCTGATAGAGCTGCTTTCTTTTTTACCTTCTCCATTTTGTTTTCTGTTTTAAAAAATCTGTTTGACCTGGTGATTTTGTTCTATGTGAGAGACAGACAATTATCTAGGCTGCACATTTCACACTTTTTTCCACTGGTTTAATTGTTTCTTGACTGCACTTCTTAAACT
Organism: Protopterus annectens; assembly: GCF_019279795.1. Lineage (NCBI taxonomy): Eukaryota > Metazoa > Chordata > Ceratodontiformes > Protopteridae > Protopterus > Protopterus annectens. The sequence continues at coordinate 627,125,769 of NC_056744.1, forward strand.
GTATTGTAACTAATTGCTGCATTATTTCTGCTTTTTAATATTTGTGAGTGCATCATTTTCTGCACTTGATTTCAACTGTACTGTTAGTCAGAGCACTAAACCAGGCATCTTACATTAAGAAGAGCTCCCATGCACCCTTGTGGCAGGAGTGTATATCCAGCCTTGTCAGAGCTGGGTTTGCTAGAGGAAGGGTCATCATGTGCTTTCCTATTGGTAGGTTAGGTTACAAGTGTTTATTTTTGCCTTTATTCAAACCTCACATCTGTGCAAGTTTGCTCTCACTTAACTGGAGCTGCTCTATGTTTGACATCTTTTGCTAGAGGTCCAGAGTGTTTCTGTTGAAATCCAAGGCACCCAAGGCTAAAAACAAGAAAATAAATGTATCTTGTTATTCTGCTGCACTTTTAAACTACATTTTAACTATCTGCTGCATTATTTTTTACTGTTTGTGACTGCATCTTTTTCTACACTTGATTTCAACTGCACTGTTAGCCTATATAGTATAATATAGATTCAGATCTGCTCAATCTAACCTGTTATTTTTACACTCGAGCACTAAACCAGCCATCCTACATTAAGAAAGGCTCCCCTGCACCCCTGTGGCAGAAGAGTTTAGATCCAAATTGCAAAAGGAAGGTTCACTGTGTGCTTTTCTATTGGTAGATTATCTTAAAAGTGTTTATTTTCACCTGTATTTAAGCTTCAATTTTGACCATTGTTGTGCACAGTGTAGAGGGGATTAGAGGTGCCCTGTACATACACAAACACCTTGAAACACAATTTTTCCCTATACATCTGTCAGTGGAACCCTCCCAAGCTTCCCTGCTGCACTATGGGCAACACAGCTGCACAGTGACTAGAGGTGCCGCACCTATCATCCCTAGCGTTCAACAGAATAAGCCCTATTGTTAGTCCTAGCTCAAAAAACTACTGTGACTAGCCCCTTCCCTTCTCTAATCATACATATGGTAAAAAACTGCTATAATGGATGGGCAGTTTCCCATCATTTCTCCAGCCAGGCTGATTGACATGGGCATCCTCAGGTAATATAATAATTGCCTCATGTATACTGACAACCACATACACGGAGGTACTCACTAGAAACCTACCAAAAGATCAGAGACCTGCAAAACATAAACCAGTTGCACACACTGCTATGGAAATAGTAACCACTACACATAATAACACATACACCAGTGTCTCAGCAAATAAGACCTTAAGACAAAACACCTCAAAACCTAATGTCTTAGTCATAGGCAACTCCATAATGAGATACACAGATGTCCCCCTCACCAGGCTGGTCAAAGAGAAGGCCATGGTCAGCTGCCTGTCAGGTTCAAGGATCAGTCAAATCATGCATGCACTCAAGTCACTCAACAAGTACTGTTATGACTCTGTCATTGTCCACATTGGGGTGAAAGACTTGAGACATATCTCTCTAGACTATATGAAGAGAGACATGACTGAACTCTCATATTGTGTGTCCCAAACAGGTATGACCCTAACCCTAAGCAGCATTCTACCTTCATCCAGGATGATGCCACAATATAAACAAAAATTGATGAACTTCAGCAATTGGCTTAGCTTCTGGTGTCAGTCCTGGGGGATCCAGTATCTGTCTGTCAGCCTGGGAAGACATGGTCGACAGGCCACACTGCTTTGCCAGAGATGGTATGCCCTTGTCTCCTCTAGGCTTTCAGATACTGGCAAAAGTGCTTGCTTCCCCCATAGTGCCTGTTTTAGGCAATGTCAAAACATCAGAATTTCCAACATAGCAAAATCCACTCGAGACAAACTAAAGGTTTTGCTGCTTAATGCTAAGAGTCTGAATGGGAAGCTGCACTCCCTGGTAGTTCTCCTCACCTTGGGAGATGTTGACATCTGTGCAGTCATCAAGACACAGTTCAAGGCCACCAAGAGCACCCCGGTAGTGCAAGGTTGCAATGCCTTCCACACATTTAGACCTCAAAATGAGTGTGAAAGAACCAAAGGTGGAGGTGTATCCATCTTCATTAAGGTCAAATAGACCTCAAGACTAGTCAAAAAGTATGACTCTCTCAAACTACTCCATGTCCAGTTAAGTACAGGAAAAGTACCCTACCACATTATTGCTAGCTATAGGTTCCCCCACCATGAACCAAGAAAAGCACAACACCTGCCTGGACTTACTGTAGTCACTCACCATACAACCCATCTTAGTCATGGGAGCTTTTAATTATTGCTGCATTGACTGGGAGACATACACAAGCATAAACATGCTAGCCTATAGGTTCCTGGACTTTGTCAACACAAATGCTCTTGAACAGATAGTCTGCACCCCCACAAGGGCTCAAATGCCCCAGACATTATAGATTTGAGTGTACCTGACCAGATCAAAACCAGGTCCTCCAAAACAAAAAAAACAAGCCATCCTGGTGGACTTCAAGTATAAGCAGGTTATATAACAAGAGGAAGAAACTAAAGTCTAAGAACAAAAGGGAGGAAGCATTGAACAAGCAAATCAGAAATCTTGTAAAGTCCTGTAAGGAGTACTATGAAGCTAAAATAATATCCCTTGCCAAGGATAATCATAAGGCATTCTTTAACTATGTCCAAAATCTAAAAGAGAATGCCTAGGTATGTGCCAAACTGGTAGTGAATGGCACCATTCACACTGACCCTGAGGAAATTGCCAAACTGCTAGCTGACAGATTTGATGCATTTGCCCCCCTGTCCCCACCAGCCTTACCAGTATACCTTTCATTAGTCCTCTGCATAGTATCTCTAGAGATCAGGTCATGTCTGCACTATCCAAGGCCAAACACATGGCCTCGGTGGGCCCAAATAACATACCAGATTGCTTACTAAGCAATCTAAAACAGGACCTAGTGGACCTGCTTGGAATTCTCTTTAACCATAGCCTGAGAACTGGCTTTGTTCCAGCAGAGTGGAGAACAGCAACAGTAATCCCCTTGCACAAAGGGGGGCCATCAACCAACTCTGGGAACTATAGACCCATATAGCTAATCAGCCTTATCTGCAAAGCCACGGAAAGAATAATCATGGACCTTATCAACAAGGACATAGGCAACCTTCAAACTCTATACCCAACCCAGTTTGGCTTTGTTAATGGCAGATCATACTTTTTAAGCCTAGTAGGCTTCTTCAAGAAAGTCACCAAAGCCCTGTTTGAAGGTAAGCCTATCTTGACTTAGCCAAGGCTTTTGACACAATCCTCCACTCAGATATCATTGAGGAACTCTCCCAGCTGGGGATTAACCCATACATCATTAGATGGGTAGCCAATTGTCTCACTTTCAGAACACATATTGTCAAAGTTGGTGACCCCACCTCCACCAGTGGACCCATTACCAGTGGCATACAACAAGAATCTGTGCTGGGCCCTTTACTGCTTGGAATCCATTTCTCTGAAGGCCAGGCTAATGTAGACAACCTTTGGCTTACCAAGTTTGCTGATAATTACAAATTGGGTGCAATCATTATGTAACACAGACTGGTGCCAAAGCCACAGTCTAAAACTAAACTCAAAAAAGTGCATTATTATCCCCTTTGACAAAGAGGAATTTCCTGCGAATTACAGTATTGACAGCACATCCCTAAGTTCAAACCCAGTTGTGCGAGATCTGGGAACACAGGCTGATAGCAATCTGAACTTTGACCACCAAGTTTCCTCAGTAGTAAGGAAAGCCTTCTACATTGTGCATCTCATAAGTAAGGGCATCGCATTCAGGTCTAAGGATGTTATAACTCCACTATACTCGACCCTCATCAGACCATTACAGTACAATGCGCCTTTTGCATGTACCTCACCAGACACCTGCAGCAGCAAGAGAGACAACAGAGGTTTCTCACCAAGAAAATTCATGGCCTCCCAACCATGACCTGCATGGACAGACTGTCATTGTATTCTGGGCTTATAGGCTGCTGAGAGGCAACTTGTGCCTGGCCTAGATGGCAGTCTCCAACCCTACCTGATGGAAATGCTGCAAATCCATAATTCAAATGGCACAAGAGTCACTCGCTCTAGGGATCTTAGCCTAACCTGTGACATAAACAGAACATGCTGGAGAGACAGATATATCTCTCAGAGATTGCTGCTCCTATGGAATAAACTTCCAATTTCACATGAAGCAGAGCTCCTCACTGACTCTATTTAAGTGCAATCTAGACAAATTGATGGAAAACTGCAAATTCATCCTGGGGGAGGCACCCATGTCCATTATGGACAGGGGTAGTCGGTGTTGATCATAGACTCACTCTGCAGATTTTGTCCATCTAACCAAGAAAAAATGGGGCATCTCAGGATTAACATGGCTAGGCTTGTAATGGCTGTTGGGTCACTAACCAACTCCCTATGAACCTGTATTTGCAGCAATGTAAATCTTCGTACTAGTTTCAGTGAGCTGGAACTTTTACTGCCTCAGGCTTTATCTTTCAGCTTACTTTATTACTAAAAGACTTAGAAAATCTTGTTGTTTAGTTAAACCTTTTTCAATATGATGCATTCAAAGTTAGCATATTGTACTATGCCTAGTATTGACTATGGGGTGGCTGAGGTAAGGGCCATATAGGCATCGATTATCGCAATCAGCAGTAATTAATCAAACAAGGAGATCTCATTTCCCAATAGTGCCTCATTGGCATAGGAAAAAATCCTAGGAAATGAAAACTATGTTAGCTTTACAAGATTAAGTGCAGTTTATAGGGCAGTGGTCACTATGTACTGGGCACTGGTCACTAATTTCATTTAATGCAATACCACATTCATGCCTCCAGTCTCACCTAATGATACATAACCAAACAGAAAGTTGTTGAAATTTTTAGTATTCATTCTAATAAGAAATTATGTGCATCAAATAAAACTCAAAAGATGCCATCCTCTTTGTCATATATCTATGATCAAGTGACGGATCATCAAGCACTCGACAGGACATTTTGTCAAGTATGTGTACTGATGATATACATATTTGTCAAGAGTGTGTGCACAAATCTTGAGGCCTGCAGATAATTGAATTCAGTCCTATACACAAACCAGTCAATACAGGGAAGATTTGAAGGGTTTTAGTATGTGATTGGGTGTCTGCAAATTTAATTGTGTGTGTGTGTATGTGTGTGTGTGTGTGTGTGTGTGTGTGTGTGTGTGTGTGTGTGTGTGTGATCAGAGTTGTGAGTGATATGTGTGATGCGAAATGATTGCTTGAGTGTCTCAATGTCTGATGAGATATTTAACTTGAAGTAAGCTCAATCTTGAAGTTGCTTAGATTAATATGGGGGCTTGCCCCTCATGTAAAAACCTGTTTGTATGCATATTTGTCTTATCTCGTTATGCAGGTGTTAAGTGACTTGGTTTCAAAGTTTGTTTTTGTGTGTGTATGTCTTGTCAATCTATATGTATGATGCAATCAGCAGACTAATTCTTGTGTGAGTCTTACTAATATGTTTTTTTCAAACTAACTGTCGATCAGTCTAGTCTCACTATTAAGAACTACACCCAAAACTGTGATCCTTCAGAATACTGCTTACAGTAACAGACTTACTACTAAGCCATTTAAGACTGGTGTCAATAAAAGTAGTCTTTATGCATTCAGTGGGAAACAACAGGACATTCAGTACATTCTTGAGTACAGACACGCTTGAGGTCAGAGACTAGTAGATGGAAGCAAATGGCAACTTTTATTACTTGCTCTACAATTATTTTAAATGGGCCATCTTTCTAGTCAAATGAGAAAGATGTGAGTAGGTAGGTAAAAGAGATTAATTAACATTTAAGAAATGGCCTAGATGATATGTTTATATTCAGTTCTTGGTATTCAGTCTTATCCATAGCACTTCCAACATTAGAAAAGTAATCGTAAGGCCCAAGGAAAGGAAGAGTCAGAACTTATGTAGTCATGCAGTAAATGAGTTATCCCATCCCCGCTGTAGGCAGTAGTTGTAGATCTAATATCAGCATTCAATTCCAGCAAGAAGAGCAATGAAGACAGATTCCAAGATCAGAGGGAGGTTTTCTCAATTGTCAAATAAGCAGTGTTCCCTGCAGAGGACACAGGGGACTAAATTAAGTGAAGCTGACTTACTGTAACGCATCGGTGCTATAACCAGGTGTAAATCTGAGCAAGAAAATGAAGTGCTCATCAGTCAAGGCAGCGGCAATGCATTCTCTGACTAGTGATGTACATAAAGAGTTAGGTGTAAACAAGACTGTACCGTTAAGCATGAATCCTGGCATGGAAGGTATTCACACCCAATCAGCACTGGATGGAGACTGGACACAATATGTCCTAAAATTTATAGGAATGAGAAGTGTACTAAATGGTCCTCTGTGAGAGTAGCTGATGCATGGAACAGACTACCAAATGGCATTAAAGCAAGCACTAGTTTACATATTTTTAAGAACAGCATTTACACATTTTTTTGGGAAAAACTGTTTTGATATAGTGTCAGGCTATGAGGTTATTATTGCCCATTCTTGAAATATTTGTATGTATATACGTAAAATTAGACAATGGGGTTGCCTGATATGGGACGGCTCTAACTACTGCACTAGCAAGATTAGTTAGAAATTTATAGGGCTAAATCTAAACTAGGTCGGAAATAATAGTGGCTAATAATCTGGGTAGCTCCTGAATAAGCAATTAGTAACAGACATTGCAAGGATGCTACAAGTTATAAGCTAGTTGGCAATTACATCTGTTGTAAAGTAGGTTAGGTAAAACCAAAGGATGCAACAGTAGGTATGTTACCAAGGACAACTGACAGCACACCAGATTAGTGAACAATAGGGTGTAGTCTACTTTAGTAATAACAACTAGTTAAACTGGTAAGCCAACTACACACATAGTTCCTTCACAGGGGTGACTTAGGAGTAATATCTAGTTAAGAGACTGTCTCAGAGTCACACAGTAAGCAAAAGGATGTGCTGGGAATTAAACTCATAAATGTTGCAAGTTCATTGTCTGGCAGCACATAGTCTTAGACTGATGTGCCAAACTCTCATACACATACACACACACACACACACACACACACACACACACACACACACACACACACACACACACACACACTCATATATATATATGGTATACATTCATTTCTTCAAAACGCATTTGTGCAGTCATACATTTGTATGACTTTAAATGCCGAAAAACAAAAGTCCGAACATAACATGACTTCGAAAATTGAAATCTGGAAAACCAGATTCAACCATTTTTGAAATCGAAACATCTACATACAGTGTTATGCAGGGGTCAAACCCCCCTGCACCCCCCCCCATATCCACCCTACTTTAATATACAAACTCTGAGATCTAAATATAGTGAGGGAAAGGGTTCATTTCCGGATCCCCGCTATAGTGCGATCTACACCCAAAATTCCAGCTTCGAATGAGCGAATGCCAATGTGCATTCACTCATTGGAAGTCGCAAAATTTTTTCAGCATTTGAGAGATCTGGAGGTTGAACTTTCGTACTTTGGCAAATGGTACAACCTCCTTATGAAAAAATGAATGTATACCACACACACACACACACACAGATATATATATATATATATATATATATATATATATATATATATATATATATATATAAAATCATAGGCTCAAAGGACGTTACTAGGCTACTGACCCTAGGGCTCTATAAGCCTAGTCAAGTTTTACCCTTATTTCCATGATCCCTGTCCAAGAGGGACAATGCTGTGCAATAAGAAAAAAAGAGTTGAATCCAGATAGAGCTTTTCCTAGTATGTAAATATCGGCCTTTATCACAGATAAATATTCCAACAACCACATTTTTTCAGATCACTGCAGCCCCAATCTGAAAGTAAAGAACTGGTTGTCATTTAAATAACCATGAAGTGACAAAATAAATGACCATTGAAGTACCAGAATAAATGAAACTAAATATAACTAAATTCAGCATATCAGTTCAATACTCATTAAATACAGGCATTAATACTCACATTAAATGCAGGCATCCCAAATCACTCACTAATTATCATTATTAAAAGATAACCAATTGCTACCACAAATTCAAAAGACTGATTATGTATCAGTGATAAAATGTTCTAAATAAAATATACATACTCATTATGGTAACAGAACTAAATTGCGGTGGGAGGTTCAGGAATATTGATGATGTCTCCTTTACTGCATTTTTTTCTAATCTTCACTGTAATAGTAACCACCATTACATTTGCTTTTCACTTATTAGAACTTACAAAACAACATCTTAGATCTTCAAAGAGACCAGAATGGTATTATATAAGCACTTCTGGATGATTGCAGCACTTGGGTGGCCAAGAACTATGAAGTAATTACTTATGGCTCGCAGAATAAAGAAACTGCAAATAATTATATCTGGCAAAAGTACTAAATGAATAACCTTTAGTACAAAAAGGAAAATGGTGCAGTAAACAGCTAAATTAATAATGATTATTTTTTTCTACAGCCATACATATGTGAAACAGATTCTGCAGGAAACTGTGAGATCATTGTACCTGTTCAGGACCATGAATTACACAGGTTAAATGTGGTATCCTTTGTAAAATAAAACTGCTACAAAAAAACAGATTTTGCATTAACTAAAACTACTGTGAAAAAAGCATCACAGTAGAACAATTCTAACATATGATGTAAAAAAAAATAACAATTCTGTGGTTATCATAAAACAAGCAAACAGGAACTCTTGTATGACTATTTTTAAGGTCACATAATATTGTCCCAGTTAATAATTCTCATTAATAATGAAACATAACAGTAAAATTATTGTATATAATTCATTTGTTTTATACTTTTAGAATGATTGTAAATAATCCATAACTGGGTTACTTTGGGATGTATTTATATATGAAATGAAGATTTGTTTATTCTGGCATTGCCTTTGTCACCAAACCATGTTGGGCATGAATATATCTCAGTATAGCACCCACACATGCATGAATTATTATTAGAATATCCGATGATCATAGCAACATGGTAGCCAAGCATCTGAATCTAACATCTCTCCTTTATCTACTGCTAATTTACAAATGTAGATAGGCTAATTCCATCAGTTCTCTCTAATTTGTATTTCAGTACAATGTTTTGCCTCAGACCTGCGTTTATCTTGTTTACAGTATTTCAGTTAATGCATGTAATGTATTTTTGTTAAAATAATTAAGACATCTGGCATGTACAGCATATTCTTATCATGTTCTGCACTATTAATATTGTTATTTTATGCATTATTATGTTCTTAATGCTTTCTGTGTAGTAATGAGTTATGAATTGCACAATGTTTTCTTCTCATCTTATGTAGTCTGTTTAATTTATTCATGATATTTGCATTGTACCCAGCTGAAAATGGACCAAGGACCATCTACCTGCTTATCAAATAAAACTAAATAAATAAAATCATAAGTATCATGTATCTTGTTTACAGGTCAAAACAAACAAATACTTTAGTTACATAACATGCCATCAACTCCCAGGGGTGTGTCTCTGGTATGCCAGTGAACAGTAAGGCAGTATAGCTCACTATACTCATTTAAATGAAGCAGCTGCATTAACTTTATGCAACAACAGCTTTCCATTCAGAGTTAAGCAGCAAGCAATTGTTTCACTCCAAGATCACCATCGGCTAACCAAATTTGCCAGCTAAGGGTAAATCCCCACAATTTTAGTGCCAGACTGGTGATTATAGCCACATATAATGTAGCTGTATAAATAACATGACATTTCCCTTTTTAAAATAAATCTGTTGTAAGTTAGAACTTGCTAAAATATTTGATTATTTATACAGAAGTTATTTAGTGGAGATGTCTCAGTTATGAACTGTTTATGTAGTCAGAAAGCCCAGTGACTCTCTGTTTTATGATCTCTGCCTTAAAGCTCCACGGTTTAGCATTCAGTCCTGATCTGTGTTCAATCTGTGTGGTGTTTGCATGTTTTCCCTATGTGTACTTGGATTTGCTCTGAATATTCTTAGTTTCTTCCTATCCCCTAAAACATGCAAGCTGATTGGATGTTCTAAACTTCTGAGACATATTACAATTACCCTTGCTTTTGTGTCCTGGTTTGTGACTGAAAGGGCACAAGGTAAACTAAGTTACTTATCTGAGTTAAGAAAAAGAATACATGAAAAAATCATTTGAAAAAAGATATTTAGAAATGTTTCGGGAAATACATAATAACTTAACCAATTTAACAAACGTGTAAATATGTTGTTGAAGCAAGGAGAATTAATACAATATTTCAACATATAGTAAAATATAGTAAATATAACCAATAATACCATCTGTAACTATAAGAAAAAATGATTAAAATAGTTAAAAGTCTTTCTTGCCAGTCATAAAACTACCTTTAAATTACCATCAGGCTTTAGGCATTAAGACATTTCCTTACTGAATTGGTAAAATTATCAACTTATTGAATCATTAATTGTAAGCTCTTCGACACAGCTCTAATATAGTATTTTAGTAAAATGGGTATTATAATAATGATTGTTTTCTTTTCTTGAGAAACTTGACAATGGAAAAAAAAAATAATTTTGTTTTGACCACTTGATGAGTGATAAGCTTGCTGTCAAAAGTATGGAACAGACCCAGATAGTTCCATATATGTGTGTAACAGATTTGCAAAAGTTACATATATGTAATATATCGATGCAGAATCATGACCACATATGTTTTGGTTGCCCTCCAGTGAGTGATAATAAATTGATAGTCTAGCTGGATTTCTATATGCATCACAGAAGATCTTAAACTGTTGAACTTATACAATTAAACCATTAATATTCTACAATACACACTCTTATTAACAAATCATTCAGCATGCCTACTGAAAACACAGAATTGTTAAGAATAAAAAGTACAGGTGGCTGCAGTTGTTAAAAAAATATACACAGACACCATGTTCCTTACTCCACAAATCGGAGAAATCAAAGTGAAGCATCAGAACGATGGAGGACTGGACAAACTTCCACCCAAAGAGAAAGAAAAACAAACAATTTAGTTCACTGCTGGGATGTTGGAAGACCATAAGCATCATTATTTTAAGAATATGGCATGTGGACACAGACATGTAGCAAGGCTGGGGCAAAGGGGGAGGCTATCCTGTGCCCAAGATATTGGGGGGATGATCAGGAAGTGCAGTTCCTGCATTCTTTTCTCTGTACTGGAATTTCAATGCTTTACATGTAGTAAGTTGTAGAAAGTTGTTTGGTACTAATGTGGCAGCAATTAGCTTACTGCAGCATAAAAGTAGGTTTTTTTTTTTTTTTTTGCTTTTCAATGGAAGAGCTGATAGGGTGGGGTTTACACATCGGGGACCGGCACCAAATACTAGATAATCCAGTTATGGCTCTGCATGCAAACTCCTGAGTCCTACCTAGGAAAAAAGTGCCAGAAGCTACATTCTGACCGGTGTACTGTGCAAGCCATGGCATGCTCAATGCATATGTAATACATTCCTTAGATGTGCCCTACATTAATACGTACATGTCCAACACGTGCTGCACATTGCTAAGATGTCTCCTGCATACAGGATACAATGGAAGAACATTATTTGGAAACATAATGTATTTTCTTAATAATGTCTTATTGTAGAAATAAACGATGAGCTGACATAGGTAATGCATGATTTACCTATGGTTAGTTTTTTTTTTAATCACTTGGATTTTGCCCACATTATCAAACCACACCTACTGTGATTAAATCCTGTAATATTCTCACCCAGTCATGGATTATTGCTAAAATATTACATAGATAAAGGAATTACTGGCTAAGATGTTTTCTATAATTCAGCTCAGACTGGAGATAAATGACAAGAAGTATGATAATTCTCACAGAAACTGAGCAGCACTAACACCTGTACAACTACACTGTTTGCCCTTCATTCCTCAAGGGGTGCTTCATTTATTAAAATCTTCTAATTTTATCATCTTAGGACCCACCCCAAGTCTTTTTAATTTGTACATCAACATGTTCCATAGCACCATGTCATATGCTTTGCTGAAGAGTAGGTGACTGGTACTGTCAAGACACTGGATTGTTTTAAGAAATTAATTGCCTCCTCAGCAAATATTGAAATTAGTCACTCAAAAAAGGTAGCATGTCAGTTTATACAGGACCAGGGATAGCTTTCTGCCAGGTATATAAAACTACTACATTTTCACCTTATGGAAATTATACCAGTTGGAAAGCTACCAAACAAGCAAATGTTTAATATTACTTATTTAAATTTATCACAAACAAGCAAATGTTTAATATTACTTATTTATTAATCAGAGCAGTGAGCATGGATATAAATGGACCTTTTTTCAAACTTAACTGGTGTCTGTGTAAGTGATTTGTTCAGTCACACAGTAAGGAATTGTAGGTTGATAGAATTGCACCTTGTACCTCAGGAAGTAATTTATAACAATTCATAGTCTTAACCTCCTGTGCTAAATGCCAGACACATTTCTCTTGATGTGATGGTAAATGAAACCAAGGCATCAAGCATGGAAAGAAGGTATTAATGATAATTGATTAATTGATGTTATTAAGGAATTTTGAATTAATCAGTCTATCACTTGTAATACAGGAACTGTTGTGTATATGCTTGTTTGTTTATATGATGCATTTTACATGGGCTAGACAGCAAGACTCCTAAAAATCAAAATTATGCAACACTTTCAGAATTAAAAACAAAATTATAAAAAATTCACAATACAAGTGCAGCTAGAAACACCACACTGCTGTGTTTCATTTCAATGATTTGTAGTGAGGTTCATCTGGAACAAAGATATGGTGAATAGAAAACTTTTAGACATATAAAGTCATTTTGGATCTTTCATCTGAAGTTCTGTTCATCACCTGGGATAATATGACTAATACTAAAATTAGTTGGAGTTCTTTTATCCATTTCAACATATGTAGATTTTATTTTTTAACTGGCTATTGAAATGTCACATTTTGAAGTATAAATACACATGCAGTTGTTGACTATAATGTTGGTAGTAGCCTGACTCACCCACTCCTGCCACTTCAGAAAGTGCTATATTTTTGCTAACATATCTTAATCTTAGGTTTATTTATTGTTTTGTGTTTACAACCCATCTAAACTAAGAAAAAAAAAAGTTGTTGAATCTGTCTTCGGAAGATAAGTGATTCTGACAAGACATACATGCAGTCCAGACATGGAGTTGTATATAATGTTAGAAAACACTTTAGGTAAATCACAAACTGGTTACTGTAATGTAGTGAATGAAAACATCACATCTTCACTGAGGTGTTGTAACCTCCATATGAGACACTGCACTTGTCACATGCCTTTGTGAGTAGAAGAGAAAGAGTAAAAAGATATCTCTCACTCACAGCATAATAACACGATTTTATCTTGCAGGTAGCAAAAATAAGCAAGGTTCAGTGCTGAAAATTAAGCTACTTTATTTTGCATTTAATGATCAAATCTGTGCTTCCTAAAGACAATGCTGACCCCATTGTCAGAGTCCTTCAAAATAATTCTTCTTCTTTAGTTAGCATCTTGCTAATAGCAGACATGAAGACTACAGCTAGCAACCTCATGTTTACTAGCATTCACTTTTTTCCCAAATGTATTAATTTACTTCAGAACAAATGATTTAGGAAATGATTACCTCAGATGCAACATACAATTAGCATGGAATCTGAAACATTTATTAGGAACCAAATCCTGCAGCAGAAACACTTAATCGTTTATAAACTATTACAAATAACAATGGTGGTACAATGCTGGCACAGAATGAGCTAATTTGGGCCAAAATAATTTGGAGAGACCAGTAGAAGCTTAAAATTATTGTCACCTTAATATTTGAGAGAACTATGACAAAAGGCAGTGTTTGTACAGGTACTGAAGGAAAGTAAATTAATTATTTATTGCAAGACTGAAGTGCTTAATGGTTATTACACACCACCAAACAAAACCCTAGAGTTTTACTATATCCCTAATGCAAGTGTTCAAAGGGAACATGCCATTATAAACCCAAAGGTAGTAAAATATTTAAATACCTGGAATGACTTTCTGAAGACCTTACACTTAGCCTTAACGGATAGTTGCAGCTAAAGGCAAGATACAGTGGCATAATGATTCCCAAACACATGGGCAAACAGTTTAAGCACCCTGGGAACCATTACAAACTGTTTTCACTCAGCACCCCCCTAATACACACACTCTTTCCTTAAACAATTTCAGTAACTTCATGTATTGTACATTTCCTATAACAATCTGTAACCAGCTGCTACAGCTGCCCTTTGCAGCTGTTTCAATTTCAAGGAGCAAATCCTCATAGTTTATTTAAATATAAATATGAATTCCATATCTGGCCCACTACTGAGGATTAGAACAGGTGACACTCTAAGCCTGATGTCACTGCTTTGTTGGCTGCTTGGCATGTTACTGCTGTACTAAAAGCCATCATGCATTTCAGTGAGAAGGTTCAGAGTGGGCAATTAATTATTTATGAGATTCTGACCAAACCCCTCTTTCTGAATTGCTCTTATTCACTGAAGCCAAGAATAGCTTGATGGAAGTCTTAACTTCAAGTAGCTTAACTAGTTTTTGTTTGTTCTCTAGTCTTCATCTTTACAAACAAGTTAAGTGGGAATATCATATTTATCTGAAATGTAGTATTACTTCACATATAATTAACTTTAATGCAAATTTTCTTAATTTACAATGATCTGATATTCTTTAAATACATACTCTTAGAAGACCAGAGCAACTCTGATATCATGATTTTAGATGGTGACACTGCACAAACTTAGAACACAGATCATTTGCAGAGCGGAATTACTTGTTTTTCTTTGATATTCATGAGACAGCTAATTTTTCATTATTTTTATCACTGGCTTCTAAAAAATCCTATAAAAAGAATAGAAAATTTAATACAATAACAGGATTTCTGTTGCAATATATTGATTGCCTCTTTATATATTTTATTCATTTACCATAGTTCACCCCCACCACCACGAAGATCTCTTATTTACCACATTGTGGTAAATTACTTCTAGGTCTCAATATGTTTCAGACATTTTTCAGACATGGGTTACTTAATTATTTCAGCAGATTTAAAGTACTGTACATAAACAACATGTTCTTATTTTAGCAACCTGTGTGTGTAAGTCTATAATGGCAGATTTATTCATCTGCTTGCATTACCCTAAGCAGTTAAACCCACTGAAGCATGTAACTTATGTGTTTTTGTATCCAGTCAATTTACATTTGATTAAACTAGTCACTTTCAGTCTTATAGATAAAGCTGAAGGAAAGCCTTTCTCTTCTGAACGTTCAGTGCTGCATGAAACAATGCAACGTTGATAAGTAATCCACTGCTTTAGAAAAGGAGGAACAGGAAAATATATAATTCATCTATCTATCCATCTGCAACCCCATTTTCCCATTTTTGCACATGGGGTTGGGGTGTCACAATCATCTCAAGCCAAGGTTTACATGAAGGTAAGGTTCAAGGTATGGTAAGGTAAGGTTTATACGAAAATATATAATGCTCTACTGAATATCAGCCATTATTGGTGAATAGTACCACGTCAGAATAATACACTGTAACACTAGCAATAGGAATAATTTAAAACAGCAAAGCAGCAACCCACAGAAGATACAATGGAGAAACACTGGGGAGGGGCCTTCACTTTCATTGTACCTGCTTACATTAGTAGATGTATGCCACAGGGCTGAACACTGCAAATAAGACCTAATAAGAGTTTCCTTTTACTGTTTTATGTAAATCAGAGTGCCTCTTTTTATTCACACCCCAGAAGCAATGGCCTGGCAGTAGTTGTAAGTATTTTTGCAAATTTACACCCATAGTTCCAGTCAGACCACACGCATGACATTATGCCATGGTGGGAACAGGACTGAGTCTAATGTTGGAAGCAATGCAACAATTGAACTTCCCTCTTGAATTCAAGATGGGTAAGTTAACTAAACTGGTCAGAAGAATTTATCACTTACTGCAGAAATAAAAGCATTGGCAGTAACTAGTAAAAGCCAAAACGCATTAAGTGGGCACTGAAAACAGCACTCATTGAACTGGCTATGGCCTTGCAGGCCACACAGTTTCAGGACAGCTGAAATGTAATTCATGACAATCAGTGTACAGTCCTTCATTCACTTTTGTACAGAACTGTATCATGACGCTTCTTGAACTGTGACCCTTCGATTCAAAGTTGAGAAGTAAAAGAATTAATTAACACGCAGCTTGCTGTAGTTAAATAATGTACACTGAGCACTTCATTGCTTCAGCCAGAACTGCAAATGCAGTATCAGTAATCATTTATGAAGTCAGTTCTGCACTCCAGTCAATCACACCCACTGACAGCTTCCACCGGGGACTGCCATGCACTTTGCCCCACCCTAGTTACAGCTGAGCTGCTGTTCTTGCCCTGCTTATTGCTTGTTAAAGATTATTATAAGTTCTGATTTTTTTTTTTTTTACCGTCTTTGCTGCTATTTAATTTTAACATCTTTTACTAACTATTGTAACCTGTTGCACTTAAGGTCCTTTCTAACTATTAAATAAACTATGCTAGAATATGACATATTTATTTTGCTGTCGATTGCATATTTTAACTATAAATTGCACAACTGGTGGCACTTTCCTCTTGTGATACACAACCCCCTTATCTGATGTGGAATGCAAGTCAACTTGGATTTCTTTTGCTACCAGCTTTACAACACTTGACATTCTTAGACAGTGTAAAAACAGCTAAATGTTCACAGACAACATATTGTTACTTGACCTATACTATACAAACTGTTAGAGGTGTAAGTACCAACACAATTTGCAAGCAACCCTCTCAGCTAAAGAGATGACCTGTGAGCAGCACATATTACCAGCACCATCGCTACACAAATATACTAAATCAACATATACTGAGGTTGTCAAAATGTCACTTCCCAAATCTTCTAGAAGTATGAAGATTATGTCTCATCAGAAACCTATTAACAAATATTACCACCATCACACATAGCAGAGAGTCACAAGGCTACAGATAGTAAACCATCCATTGCTAGCAATTCCATGAGTACAAGCCGTAATGTCCTAATAATCGATAACTGCGTTGTCAGTTACACTGCTTAAAAGGATAGACAAGGACAAGGTGATAGCTGTCTCTCCAGTGCCAAGATCCATGATGTTACAAGGACACTTCAGTGCATTACGCTGGGTAAATATAAATATGACCTAGTGCTAGTTCGTGAGGGTGTAAATGACTTGTGGTATTCAACCCTGAGAGACATGTAAAGAGACATGATGGATCCCCTATTCATCTGTCAAATGCAGGAAAGACTCTAGTCCTAAGTACAATTCTACTTTCACTCAGAATGATGCCTAACTACAAAGAAAATATAATATAATAGGCTTCAGTAGTTGGATAAGTAACAAATCTAAATGTATTCCCATTAAAGACTTTATCAAACAGATTATCAAGTAAAAACAGCTACTAGGAAAATCGAAGCCAAACTCAAACTGAAATTAACATCTGAAGCAAAAGATAAATGTAAATCTTTCTTTAATTACATCACAAATATAAAATAACACTCAGCAGTGTTCTGAATTTCTCCAACATGGCATCACCCACTCCAGCCCAAAAGGCATAGCTCATATATTTGTAGATAAAATAACTGCCAACTTTTCTCCAGAAATACTCATCACAATTTCACAAGTCCCTGAGTCCCTTACAGTCCCTAAGATAATCAAGAGATAAGACAATCAAGAAACATATCCTAACTATGATCTCAAAAGCTAAAAATACAAATTCTATGGCTACAGTCAATTTATTTGGATGTCTGATAAAAGGCAGCAAATGTGCCTTTCATGAACACCTCCTGAATATGTTTCACTTAAGCTTGGCCATAGGGTATTCTCTGAATAATGGACAATGGCTGCTGTGATGTCCCTTCATAAGGTGGTCCTACCAAAGACCCCAAGAACTGCAAACACATCAGCCTAACTAGTCTAAGTTGTAAACTCATGGAATGCATCATGTATGACTTAATCAACTGCAGTATAAAAAATGCAACAGTTTCGTTATTGTGAAGGATAAGTCCTGTCTACTTAATTTAGTTGACTTTTTCTATTGCAAGTAAACTACATGGTGAGGTGGATAGTAAACTGGCTGAAAGATAGAACCTATATAGTCAAGGTGGCAGTAAAACCTCATAAAGTAAGAAGGTAATTAGAGACATTCCTCAGGGCTCAGTGATAGGACCATTCTTTGTGGTAATATTCACCTCTGACCTCAACACCGTGAACCTAGACTTATGGTTTACTAAGATTGTCAGTTGCTGTAAGCTGGATGTCATTGCCCGAGTTGTCTCTAAACATGGAATTTCTAAAGCAAGAACTAATCCTTACAAATTAATGATGCACAGAAAAAGGGTTAAAATTAAGTGCAATAAAGTGCAGTATTTTCATATTTTTCAAACTTACAGCAAGAAGGATGCTTACAGCATTGCCAGTACCCCTCTGCAACAGACATCATTGTCAAGGATCTTAATATCTTGGATGACAACCCCCCCGCCCCTCCTTTTGTCATCATGTAGCATAAGTAGTTAGGAAATCCTTCTGTCTAGCACACCTGATATCAAAATGTACATCAAGCAGGTCAGAAGTTACTTTCTGCTGTACTCATCTCTGATTGGGCCAATTATAGAGTTCACTTACCCCTTTGACATGTGCCTATCTAGTTACATTAACCAGTTAGAAGGTCCCCATACATTCATAGCTAAAAAGATTAGTGAACTAAAGGCCTTTGTCTACCAAGGCAGGCTTGAAGCCCTTGCATTTTGTTCCATTCATCACCCAACTCTCCCTGATCTCCTGCCTCTCCACATGACAACCAGCTCCACAAACACTAGAACTAAGGATTTAAGTCTCCAACAACATATAAATTAAACAAATTGGAAGGACAGGAATAATACCTCATGTTTATCCCATCTCTGGTACAAATTGCCTGAGCTGTAAAACAGAGTGGCACCCTCATACATTTAAAGATGAAGCTTGATGTTGGAATGAGTATCTGCAAAGTAATTCCAGGCTCAGCCAGCTTTACCCTTCTAGAAGAGGGAGGTGCATCACAAGACTGGGTATTGGCACAGCACAAATCTAGTGCTCGTTCTCCACTATAGTAGTAATCTTGCACCAAGACTTAAGTGTCTCCCTTCCCAGCCAGTGTCAGCTGCCCACTCCACTCTTCTTGTCTGCTCCCCCAAAGTCTAGGTCTGCTATTTAAGACCAGGTCACTGTTTCTTCTAAAATGTCCTGTTTATGGTTGTAGAGGGTAATAGCCAAAATTGAAGTGCACTTTTCTTACATTTACATGGGGAGATATTTGAAGGGATGTGTAAACTTTTGAATGTTACATGGAGAAGAGGGTTCACTTATATGATGCCTGAGTACAGAACCACAATTTTCAGGTAGATCCCTGATTCCTTTGTGTGTTTTCAAAGGATCATAGGGGGGGTCACGACACTAACAGCATTAGAGCCATTTTAAGCCTAGCCATTCATGATCAACCTTTTCCAGTTATCAACGCCCATGGGCTAGAAAGGTTTTGGTATATACCTGTGTTCCTTAGGGCATCTACAGACTGCCCTTGAAATCATTTCTTCGCCAAATTCACATATTTATTTCATTCCAAATGTGTCTCCTGTACCATTGCTATTTGCTCCTCACACTTCGAAATATAATTCAGTACTCTCTGCTTTTTTGTCTATACCTGCAAAATTAACTTACATGTCATATTAATATTGATAAGGCAGTCAGTCTGATAAAAAAGCTATTACTATAACATATTCTGGATGACAGTTTTTTTTGACTATTTGTTTTCAGATTGCAATTTTCAAGCACACACAAGTGCTTGTCAGGCTAACATTGCATGCAGTTGCTGATTCTATGCTTCTTTTAAACCCATGTCATCTTCACAAGCACTTTGCTTAATAAAAACATTCAAGATAGAAAATAACTAATTACATTTGTGAATGCCCCCAACCAACCAAAT
Source organism: Protopterus annectens (assembly GCF_019279795.1). NCBI lineage: Eukaryota > Metazoa > Chordata > Ceratodontiformes > Protopteridae > Protopterus > Protopterus annectens. The sequence continues at coordinate 627,145,788 of NC_056744.1, forward strand.
TTAGATCACAGCAAACACACACAACTATAAATACTTTCCAAAAAAGGAAAGTTCCGCCACTAAACGGGCAATTGCCTCAAATAAACAGCTGCAGTCACAGGCTTTTCCTATACTAAAGTTAGGTTTAATCATATTAGAAGCTCATACTAAAGCTCATGTTCCATCTTATACAGATTTATTTATTTATTTATTTATTTATTTATTTAATTATTTAACATTTGTTAACCGGGAAAGTCCAACTTGGAATATAGCCAATTTTCAGTGGAGGCCCAGGAAGAAGCACGTCTTTGAATGTGGAAGGAAACCAGAGCACCTGGAGGAAAACCACACAAATGCAGGAAGGACATGCAGACTCCACACAGAAGGCACTCTAGCCAAGAATCGAACCAGAGAACCTCTTTCTGTGAGGTGACAACACTACCGCTGCACCATTGTGCCATCCTGCCAGCCAGCAAGAAGATTAAGGTACCTGATGAGGAGTATTTTTTTATGTGCCTAGCCTCACCCTCATGCATGCACATATCGTCCAAGGGGGTTGGCATACAATGGACTTCCCAGCTTATCATCCATGTCTCCATATAAATACCTGCCAAAGCTCTGCTCCTCTTATAGACAGCACATTCTGTGCATCCCCATATAAATACCTGCCAAAGCTCTGCTCCTCTTATAGACAGCACATCCTGTGCATCCCCAGCATCTAATAGGGATCAACCATGAAGGTGTGCCCAAGCATGCACCCTGCCCCAGGATGGGGATACCAGTTTTCCCTGCCTGTGTAATCAGGCATCAGAGCTGATAATCAAACCCAGGTCACCTGGACCACCGTCAGGGATTTATCCATCTGCACCACTAGCACAACCACAATGTTGATACTTGAACTGTTTTTTTTTTTTTGTCACAGCTTAGATAGTTTTCTTGGTGCCTAGAAACCCCTTGTCCTGACTTCCTTTTCCTTAATTAAGAAGGCATGAAAACCTACATATATTTTGACTGGTCTTGTAGCATCTTACTGACATATACTACTATATCGATAGTGTCCCCTAGAATATTGAACACAGCCTGGTGTCCCTGTGTTACTTATCTTTACTGCTACATTAGATCACCAGTAGGCATTGGAGAGACCTCTATCTTGCTTTACACTGGACTTAACTTCTATTCATGTAGTTATGTATTTATTTATTTGGTGGGGTTGTTTTTTTTTCTTCTGCACCAGATTTGAATATGTCATTTTGACTTCTGCAGTTCATCTGTTGTAAGAAATAAATACATATACATAGTTATACAGACAGATTATTAATCAAAACACAAGCATATACTGACATTTCTTAATGTATGCACTGTTATCAGACAACAGTTCAGGCTCTTTTTCAGAATCCAAATTAAAAACATCTTTCTTAAAGGTTCTTTATACTGTCTAGAGGTCAAAATCCACTTTGTAACCAAGTGGTCTGAAGCTCATAGTATATAAGTATGCTGTGTCCATGAGTAATTAGAATGTGTTGTGAATATTTCACCTGGCTGGAAGACAGTGCACTGAACTCAGTATTTTATTTATTTTATTTTACATTTGTTAACCGGGGATATCTAACTGAGCCGAAAAGGCCCTTTTTCAGCAGAGGCCCGGGGAGAAAAGCTCCACAAAGAAAAATTACAGACACATTTAGTTATTTAGACATGATCAGTATACACACAAATTACAAGAGACATGTTTTTACAGTGGTATGCAGCACATAAACAGTTACAGTGGAGAGAACAAACAAAAAAATATTAATTTTAAAAATAAAGGTAATTAATAAATTTGTGGTGTACAGCTGAAATTTGGATCATAGGTAGAATACATACATAGTACACAGGTACAGTACATACATTGTAGATTAGCCAGTGTTTGTGAGTAAGATTGAAAACTATTATCAAGTGCTCTAGATTTAGTATGTATATGTTATCCGCTTTCACTAGCCTGAGGAGCAATCATGGCACTGCCAACTTTGCTTGAGATGTTGCCTGATGAGGTCTTTAAAGGAGGCTTTGGATGATGTGTTTTGAATGCTAGTAGGGACAGAGTTCCATTTTTTAGCCACTGAACTACTATATAGTGTATCTCCAAAGCTATTGTAGCTGTTGGTGACTTCTAGTTGTAGTTTGCTTTCTAGTTGTAGTTTGCTTGATGATCTAAGAGGCCTTTTGGCTGAGTAATGTTGTACTAGGTTTTTGAGGGCAGGACACTTATTGGGGAGGTAATAGATAGAATGACAGAGGCAGAGCTGATTGTAGGTTAGGAGGTTGGGCAGTTCAAGCCAGTGGAGCTGTCTCAAAGCAGTACAGTGATGAGTTCTATATGAGCAATTTGCAGCAAAGCGGGCAATTCTGTTATCAGAGGCTTCCATTTTGCTTAGTTCAGTTTTGTTGAGATTAGTCAGAATGGAAGATGCATAGAGTAGGGTGGATAGAAGTTGGGAGTGAGCAATGGCTGATCTTGTGTTGTTGGTAAGAAATGGTTTGATATGGTACAGTGACCCCAGTTTGGCATGTACTTTTTTAATAGTTAATTTGAGATGACTATCAAATTTTAGGTGGGAGTCTATGGTTATTCCTAATAGCTTAGCCTGTGCCACTGGAGCAATTGGAGTAGCATTTGTGGAGTAGATAGTGAATTGAATGTTAGCATTTTTGTTAGAACTGGTTATAATCATAAGCTGAGTTTTCTTTGGATTGAGGATAAGTTGGACTTTGGTAAGGTAGTTTTCAACGTCAGAGAATGCTAGTTGAGTTGTTTGCAGGAGGGTGGGAATGTTTCGTGCAGCACAGATTAAGGTAGTGTCATCTGCATACTGAATTATAGATGCATGCTGTGTGGAGGAATGGAGGTCATTTGTGAAGACTGACTAGTAGTGGTCCTAAGATAGAACCCTGTGGGACTCCTATAGTTATGGGCAGCTGAGGAGAGAGAGAATTGTCCCATTTCACAGCTTGGTACCTGTCAGTTAAGTAGCTTTGGAACCAGGTAAAAGTGGAATTTGATAGATGATATTGGTTTAGTTTGTTTAGCAGGATTTGGTGTGAGACTGCATCAAATGCTTTGGACATATCCAAAAAAAGAGTTGACACTTGTAGGCCTTCATTTTTGAGACAGTTTACTGTGTCTGTGAAGCAGAGGAGGGCTGTAGTGGTACTATGGGCAGGTCTGAAACCATGCTGAGTAGGTGACAGGATGTTGCTGTCTAGGAGATAGTTTAATATCTGGGTGTGGATGCATTTTTCTAGGATTTTGGCCGGGGAAAGAGTAAAGCAATGGGTCTATAGTTATTAAGTTCAGTGGAGGTCCCGCCTTTATGTATGGGTGTAACATAGGATATTTTCCAGAGTTTGGGCACATAGTTTTCAACAATTGATCTGTTTATGAGAGTGGAGACTGGAATAGCAATAGCATCTGCTGTGAGTTTCAAGAAATAGCTAGGGAGTAGGTCGGCTGCTGTTGATGAGGTTTTTAGTTTGGAGAGCATGCTTTTGATTGAAGTGGTGGAAACTGTTTTGAGGGTAAAGCTTGTATTAGTGTTATTTGTGTTGGGGGGGATAATGAGGAAGGAACTGTCCTGTGATACTAAGGATAGAATTGAGTTCACAAAGTGGGAGTTGAACTGTGTTTCGATGGGAACCTTAGTGTCAGGGGTGGTTGGTTTGGGGGTAGCCTTTTGGGTGGATTTTATTAGCTGGTTTACATTTTTCCATAATTTTTGCAGGTTGTGTTGGTATTTAGTTTGTAATGTTGTGTACTAGGATTTTATGTCCAGCCTAATGCATTTTTTTGCACGGTTGCGCAGTTCTTGGTACTTAGTTAGACTTTGCGTTTCTTCGGTTTTTTTATGGTAAAGCCAGGCGGTGTCTCTGGACTTCAGGATTTGTTTGGTTTCTTTACTAAGTCAGGGGTTTGTAAAGGTTCTAACCTTGATTTTGCGCAATGCAGCGACAGTGTCTAGGTGTTGTAGAAAAGGTTTGTTGAAATATGCTACAGCCTGGTCAAGTGGGAGGGTTTTTAGGGGGGGTCCAGTCACAGTTTCAGAGTAAAGTGTTGAGGACCTCAGGAGAGAATTTTTTTGTGTTTCTAGTGGATATATAGTTAGTGGTTTTGCATATGCTTGTTGTACTACGTATAAAGTATATTATGTTGTGGTCACTTAAGGTGTCTGGGAGACTGCCTGTGTGAGGGTAAAATGTGGGGTTGTTAGTTAGGACCCAGTCAAGGATGGATTCCTTTTAGATTTTTTATCACATCTAGTTGGAATTTGGACTAGCTGCTGGTAGCCATGGAGATTTATTAGATTACTTGGTGGTTCTGATATAAAGGTGAACCAATCTAGGTTGAAGTCCCCCAGAATAAGGGTTTCTTGTGAGTATGTGGAAGAACACCAGGATAAGAAGTCTTCAAGGCTAGCAGGTGTATTACCAGGTGGAATATAGATCACAATTGTGGTGATGACCTTCTTAGGGTGAAGTTGAAGTTGTGAGATAAGTATGTCCCAATTATTGGGAGAGGGGTAGGAGTTTGGTAATTGACGGACAGTTAAGTTGGACTTGTACAGTAAGGCAGTTCCACTCCCTTTACGAAGTGGTCTGTCTTGTCTAATTATTTTGTAGCCGGTAGGGAGAACTTCTGAGTTAGCTATGTTTTTATTTAGCCAGTTTTCTGTTAAAGCAACTATGTCTGGGGAGTAGTGTGCTATTGTGGCCTGGAGTTCAGCTATTTTATTTTTGATACTTCTAATATTAATATTTAGCATTAAAAGATGGTTGGTTTTGCTGCTGTTGTTGATTTGCCCAGGGATGAAGAAAGTGGGGGTGGTGGGTTCTGACAGTTGTGTTGGAGCAGTTTGTGTTGGACAGGATTGATTTGGGCCTGGGTTGGGGTGGATATGCCCACATATGGTGAACCTGGTGTTAAAATGGTTATACAGATGTTGGAGTTTGGTGAGGAGTGTGAGAAAGTATTGTGTTTTTTTGGAGTAGGAATGAGAGCATATGTGTTTAGTTCTGAACTGGTCCGTTATGTAGTTCTTGAATAACTGTGGGCAGATATTATTATAATGTGTGGTGTCTGTATACAAGAGTGCATAATGTAGTGTTGTGCTACTAAGTTTAGGGATATTGCTAGAGTGGTAACTTGTGGTGTTATAAAGAATTATGAGAAGACAGACTAGACTTAGTTGTGTGATAGTCATGGTTATAAAGTTTAAGTTGTTTCTAGGTGCGGGTTCTGAATAGGAATTATAGGGTTGCACTATATGTGGATGGGGAATAGTGTGGGTGATGTAAAAAATGCCTAGTGGGAATGAGAGTGATTGGGAGTATTTTGTGTGGAGCAAGTTGGTGATGTATAATGTGATATGACTTGAGGAGCTGTGATTGGTGGAGGTGATGTGAGGGTGAGCTGTGGGTGTGGCTGTGATTACTATAAATGTAGAGGTAGTGGGGGTGGGAGGGAATAGGTGGCAGGGCAGGGGAGCGGAGAGAGCCCGAGCGTTAGCGAGGGTGAACGGAGTGGGGCAGAGCCAACCAAGACAAGAGAAAAAAGTATTACTTTACAAATCTGAACACTTTAAACAAATTCCTGAGGTCTAATGGCTTACCGGCAAGCAGAATGTAATTATTGAAGAGCACTTGTGTCCTGGTGGGAGACTAGAAACTTAAAGATGGCTCCATGCTCAGCAGGAGTCTAATATAGACTTTGTATTGGGGGAGGGAGATAGCACAAGGGGTGTAAACCAGGTGGAATGCAAAGAAACCAGAGAGGCAATCAGTGGAAATCAGTGAAGGCCTCAGAGGGGGTAAGTAATAATTCAAACTACCTGTAAAGTGACCTGTCAAAGTATGACTTTGACCCAGGCAGATTTTCTACCAATAATTTATTTCTTCTACTCTTCTTGTTTACCCCCTTAGCCTTGCAACAGTTAGAATCTTAAATCTAGATAAAGTGGGTCTATATTAGTTCATAAAAGGTTCACTTCAGTGAATCTCTGTTCAACGAGCAAAAAACAGCGAACGTTCACTTACACAGGGAAAGGAACTAGTTGGTCAGTGTAAGGAAATTTGCCATTTTCCCCACTGTAGTGCAATCCTGGAGTTGGTATATATATATATATATATATATATATATATATATATATATATATATATATCATCATCTTCTTTCGGCTGTTCCCGTTAGGGGTCACCACAGTAGATCGCCTGTTTCCATTTCTTCCTGTCCTCTGCATCTTGCTCTGTCACACCAACCACCTGCATGTCCTCTCTCACCACATCCATAAACCTCATCTTAGGCCTTCCTCTTTTCCTGTTATCTGGTAGCTTCATCCTTAGCATCTTTTTCCCAATATACTCAGCATCCCTCCTCAGCACATGTCCAAACCAATGTAATCGTGCCTCTCTGGCTTTGTCTCCAAACCTTCCAACATGGGCTGACCCTCTAATATACTTATTCCTAATCCTGTCCACACTCATCACACCAAGTGCAAATCTTAACATCTTTAATTCTGCCACATCCAGCTCAAACTCCTGCCTTTTTGTCAATGCCACTGTCTCCAACCCATATAACATAGCTAGTCTCGCTAGCCTCTTGTAGACCTTCCCTTTCACTCTTACAGGTAATCGTCTGTCACAAATCATTCCTGACACTCTTCTCCACCCACTCCATCCTGCCTGTACTCTCTTCTTCACCTATCTTCCACACTCACCGTTACTCTGAACTATTGACCCCAAGTATTTAAACTCATCCACCTTCGCCACCTCTACTCCTTGCATCCTCACCATTCCTCTATCCTACCTCTCATTCACACACATATATTCTGTCCTAGTCCTGCTGACCTTCATTCCTCTTCTCTCTAAAGCATATTTCCATCTCTCCAGGGTCTCCTCCACCTGTTCCTTACTCTCACTACAGATCACAATGTCATCTGCAAACATCATAGTCCATACATATAGTATATATATATATATATATATATATATATATATATATATATATATGGGTACATTTCAATTGACCGACAAGTCAGAAGACCGCCATTCACTCCACCGACACATTAAAACATCGACAGCGCAAACACGGACATTTCACAGGCAAGACTTTTAAATTCGCTAATCATGCCTACCACACATGCATAACACTGCCACACTTCCTAAACTATGGTAGGCTTGATTAGCGAATTTAAAATTTTAATGTGTCGGTGGAGTGAATGTCGGTCTTCTGACTTGTCGGATATATATATACATATAGTATATATATATATATATATATATATATATATATATATATATATATATATATATATATATTTAGGTGGGGTGAGATGGGCACAGCCCCCCTCCTGGGTGCGTTTAAAATACTCCAGTGTGTGTTAGTGGGAAATGTTGCACAAGCAGTTACTTTCCCCATGTCAGACATTCGAAGAAGTGAATGTTTGCTGAATTGAACATTCAAAGTTTTTTGTTCGCTGAATTGAGATTCGCTGAAGTGAATCTTTGATGAAGTAATATAGACAAAGTATAAAGATAAAGTATGTATAGATCATTTTTGGCAAGAAAACAATACCTGCCTTTCTGAACTTCATCAGTTACCTTTGTTCCTTTCTATTTTTCTAGGCTGACCTGCCTTTCTGAACTTCATCAGTTACCTTTGTTCCTTTCTTTTTTTCTAGGCTGACCTGCCTTTCTGAACTTCATCAGTTACCTTTGTTCCTTTTCTTTTTCTAGGCTGCCCTGCCTTTCTGTAGTTCATCAGTTACCTTTGTTCCTTTCTTTTTTTCTAGGCTGACCTGCCTTTCTGAACTTCATCAGTTACCTTTGTTCCTTTCTTTTTTTCTAGGCTGACCTGCCTTTCTGAACTTCATCAGTTACCTTTGTTCCTTTCTTTCTAGGCTGATTTCCCACTCTCTTTTACATATTTCTGTTGCTCTCCCTCTTCCAATTTGCCACTAAATAAAAAAAAAAATCTTTATTCTTCAGCCTTGATCTCCCCACTCCCTGGGTACTGTCAGGATGGACAAAACTCTTAAAGAGCAAATTTATTATTAAGTTAAAATATCCAGAGTAGGGGAGTTAGTGTTAATGCATCATGTCACCAGTGTGGTGTCAGACTGACTGTTCCACTTCATATTCCAAATGACTCACTAAGTTTCATAAAATAGCCATGTACTCAGGATTCAGCATGAAATTGCAACATTATTTCTCCAAAAAAAGATAGCATCTTCAAACAGATGCACAAATGACAGCTGTCTTGGGTAAGTCCATGGATAGGCATCCTCACTTTAATTAATGAGTTCTAGTGGTCATATATTGGCATATGGAGGCAGGAAGGAGATACCCATAATAAAGGGAGGACATCAGGCCTAGCTCAGAATTCACAAAGTACTGAACATTCTGTAACAGCAAATTGAGGTGATAAAGCCAAAGAATGTATCCGATCCTGGAAAACTATATTTACTAATATTAGACATAGAACCCCAATACGACAAAGCACAGCTTTCCCAAAATGTGGTCCAGCATGAACTTTTATTCATTCATTACACGGTCCTAGTTTCCAAGTTCTATGTATAGTTATTCTTGATTTCCACACACCTAGTTACATAATGCTGAAAATAACATTTATTCTTGTGGCATAGGTTCATAGGTGTGTACTACACTAACGGCCCTGGAGCCTATATAAGCCTAGCCCAAGAAGATTCCCTGGCATCAAGCCACCCATAGTTAGTTCCCAGTGCCCCTGTTAAGCAAGTCCACTGAAGTAATCCCCGGGGTGAACATCCTATTGGCCATCCACTCATCAAGATTTCTCTTAAAGAGGGCCAGTGAAGTGCTTTGCTTGACGTGAAAGGGAAGTTTGTTCCAGAGTATGGGAAGTCTCTGGGTTAGGAACCTGTCCCTCCAGCATGTTCTGTTTATTGTGGTAATGAGGTTTAGGTCCCTGGAGCGTGTGGCATGGAGGGGATTGGGATTTCTTTAGGTGTAGCATACCTAGCAGCTCTGGGCCATTCATGGCTTTGTAGGTCAAGCAGAAATCGCCTCTAAAGTATAGCTGGAGTTTTTTAGTCTGTCCATATAAGGCATGTGTCTAAGGCCTAAGATCCTCTTAGTGAGGTATTTTTGTGGCCTTTCCAGTTGTTGTAGGTGTCTAGTGAGGTGCATACCAAATGGGGCACTGTATTCTATAATAGGTCTAATGAGGGACAAGTAGAGAGGGATTATGAATTCTTTCTTCCTGGATGAAAAATCTTTTGTAATGAGATGTGCCACATAGAAGGACTTTCTGACTACAGTGGCAATGAGGTTATTAAAGGAGAGGTTGCTGTCAACCTGTATCCCCAGGTCTCATATCACACTTTCAGTGTTTAGTGGACTACCGCCTATGTGGTAGTTCATGGGCACCAAATTTTTCCCAAAGGGAATGACAGTGCACTTTTTGGTATTGAGCTTAAGGCCATGTTTCTGACACCAGTCATTGGTGTCAGTGAGGCCTTTTTGTAGAATGTCTACATCAGTTGGAGAATCAATAATAGCTCCCAGTTTGCAATCATCTGCGAACTTGGTCAGCCAAAGTCCTTTTGTGTTGGCTTGAACTTCAGAGACGTAGATGCCAAACAGGAGAGGACCTAGGATCGATTCCTGTGGGACACCACTTGTAACTGGTCGGTAGTCTGATTTGGAGTCTGCTACTTTCACAGTGTGGGTTCTATCAGTGAGACAGGTGGCAACCCATCTTATGACATAGGAGTTTTTGCCTAGTTTACTGAGTCCATCTATGATTCCTGAGTGAGGGATGGTGTTGAATGCCTTGGCAAGATCTAGGTAGGCTGTGTGAACTACATAGCCTACCTAGGTAACACTGTAGGCTGTTCTCATCAAATACCTTAGCTTACTTTGGAAAATGATATTATCCTAAATACTTATGAGTAGGCAATTACAGTATGTTTTATTCACTGAAACCACTTGTTGATTACTGTTTTTCAAAATTGGATGATACAGCCTTTGTGGATAGTTGATAAACACAGAATGAAGTATTTTTCCTTCAGGACCAAGGAACAACTCCACAATAAGCCCCACTGTCAGAAACCCCCCGGACTCCCTGTACCAGGCATGTTATTATAATTGACTATGAAACTGCTGCACCTTGTTAAAAGGGGCAATTTCCTAATGCAGAGATTTTAAAGAAAGCAGAGTCCAAAAGGTTAACAAAGTTGTCATCCTTACAACTTGTCCTTAGCAAGTAACACAGATACTCCAGTTAGCATCATGGTATAAGAAGAAAGAAGTACCCAATAATGGATTGGCTTCTTTGTAATTAAATATCATACTGTGACAGCACAGTGTGATGAGGACTTGAGCAAAGCTGCATTGTTTATCCATGCCATTTGCCCATGTGCATGTTTCATGCCCAATCCCAAACTGAAGTGCATGTGTGACCTCTCCAACCTTCTTCATAACTCCTCGGAATGGTTTGCCCCACCATTCACACACCTAGGTGGCATGTTAATGCATCTCCATTTACAAGTCTGTTTTTCTGGTATTATAAATACACGAACATGGGGTCACAATGTTCAACACCGGAAGTATACCCCTCGCTGGTGAGATCAGACCATAAACTAATCTCACTGGAAGTCCACATCCCCCCCCCCCCACACCTGAGATAAAAAAGACCACAGTGAAGAACTTCTCAAAAGCCGACTTCACACTTCTAAAGACTGGTGTGGTCTCCTTTAAGGCCCCCGAGCCTGCGGAAACCATTACTCAAGCCGCTGAATCACTTACTAATGCCTTCTACCAGCACCTACAGGACTGCATGGATCAGGCAATCCCAAACAAAACAAAGACACTTTGTACCAAAGGCAAGCGTCCAGTCTGGTGGACCCCAGCCATAAACAAACTCTACAACAAAAGGAAGCTACTACAAGATAGAGCTAAATTCTTAAAAGGGAAAACACCTTTGATCATTATAAGTAAAAAACAAAGAGCTCTCATAAAATCATCCAAGGCAAATTTTGAGAGAAAAGTCGCTAAGGACTCAAAAGACAATCATAAGGCCTTCTTTAGCTATGTTAGAAACCTGGGAGGAAACTCCCAGATATGCTCAGAATTAGTTCAAAATTATGTAAAAATTACTGAACCTACAGACATTGCCAACATAATGGCTGACAGGTTCAGTGCAAACTTCTCCCCTCCCCAAAGGTGAGATATCTATACCAGAGGATTGTAACCCCCAAACATCTCAACGCTCAGGTGAGAACTGCTCTCTCAAGGCAAAACACAGCATCCATGGGACCAGATGGTGTCCCCGGATGTGTGCTCCACGAACTCAATGAGGAATTAAACCCACAGTTAGGGCAGCTGTTTAATCTTAGCCTCACCTCAGGATACATGCCTAGAGTGGCGTCACGGCAACTGTGGTCCCACTTCACAAAGGGTGCCTCCACTGACCCTGGAAATTACCGTCCCATCAGCTTGACAAGCCTGATCTGCAAAGCTATGGAGAGGATCATAATGGAACTCATAAATAAAGACATAGGGGACTTGCAGACTTTGGATCTGACCCAGTTTGGCTTTGTCAAAGGCAGATCATGCCTTTTAAACTTGGTTGATTTTTTCGAAACAGTCACCAAGGCCATTGACGATGGAAAGGCAGTCCACACAGCCTACCTTGACCTGGCAAAGGCTTTTGACACAATACCACACTCAGGTATCATTGAAAAACTCACCAGCTTAAATGTAAACCCATACGTTACAAGATGGGTTGCAAACTGGCTAAGTGACAGAACCCACAGGGTCAGAGTTGCTGGCGACATGTCAGACTCAAAGCCTGTCACAAGTGGTGTCCCACAGGGCTCTGTCCTGGGCCCACTCCTGTTCGGCATCTACTTTTCAGAAGTACAAGCAAACACAGGAGGATTATGGCTGACAAAATTTGCAGATGACTGCAAACTGGGAGCCATAGTTGAGAACGCATCTGACACAGATATCCTTCAGAAGGGTCTTATAGAAATGGATAACTGGTGCCAGAGCCATGGCCTAAAGTTAAACGCCAAAAATGCATAGTCATACCCTTTGGGAAAAACAAGGTTACCCTAGCTACCATATAGGTGGCAACCCACTGAGCTCAGAAGAGGTTATCAGGGATCTGGGGACCCAGGTTGACAGTAACCTTCGTTTGACACTCACGTTGCCAAAGTAGTTAGGAAGACCTTCTACATTGCCCACCTGATCATGAAGGGATTCACATCTAGATCAAGGGAAGTCATCGTCCCCTGTACTCATCACTCATCAGACCAATGATTGAGTACAATGCCCCATTCGGAATGTATCTGACACGACACCTGCAGCAACTGGAAAGGCCCCAAAAATTCCTCACCAAAAGGATAAAGGGTCTCAAAAATATGTCCTATGCTGCCCGACTGAAGGAACTCCAGCTCTATTCAGTTGCTTACCGTCTGCTCAGAGGTGACCTCTGCCTGACATACAAGGCCATGTCCAACCCAGAATTGATGAACATGCTTCACCTTAAAAAATCTAGATCCCTCAGAACTACAAGGGCGGGAGATTTAAACCTTGACACGGTTATTAATAGGACGTGCTGGAGGGACAGATTCATCACCCAGAGACTCCCTATGCTGTGGAACAAAATCCCGGTACATGTAAGGCAGAGCACCTCGCTGGCTTTGTTCAAGAGAAATCTTGACCAATGGATGGGAGATCGCAAATATACCCCAGGGATTATCTCAGTGTCACTGCTTGACAGAGGCACAGCAAAATAATGGGCATAGTATCCTCCAAACTAAAGGGGTGGCGAAAGCCACAAAACTCTGGGCTAGGCTTATAAATGCCCTTGGGCAGATAGCCTAGTATGAACCTATGAACCTATGAACCTATGTTCAATCACTGCATGAGTGATCAGTTAATTAGAACAAGTTAATATCTGCTGTGTCTGTGTTCCTGTTATGTTCATTTGCTGTTACAGTGTGCCCATGTGCTACTGCATAGATAAAAAGGGACACAAATAACACATTGTATATGTATAACATTACACCCACCCACACCACCAAAAACATAAAAGCTTGAACATTATGGGCAATTACTGTACGGGTTCAAGGTACAGTGAGGTTTGAGGGTTTGCCCCTTTTCCCACCATAGTGTGATCTCAGACTTTGTTATATATAATTAGTAGGGGATGTGGGGGGTGCAGGCAGGCTTGACTCCCTACAAAAAAGAAGATTTTGTAATCCTTTGTACTTCTGGGTTTTTAGTGATGTGGGTTCAGTGTTTTAACATTTGCTCTTGTGAACGTTTTATGTTTAGACAGGGATCCATGAATGTGTGTGTGTGTGTGTGTGTGTATGTGTGTGTGTGTGTGTGTGTGTGTGTGTGTGTGTGTGTGTGTGTGTGTGTGTTGTGTGTGTATATATATATATATATATATATATATATATATATATATATATATATATATATATGGGTCTACTTTGTTTCCTTTAATCTCATTTCACTGAATTTCATTTCACCCCGACCACATCGCTAAAAACACAAATAACTGAAAACTCAGTTCAGTGAATCTCATTTCACTGAACTACAGTTAGTGTATGTGGCACTGTGTACAGTACTGTAAGGAAAATAAAAGGTATATGCCCTTTTTCCCACTGTAGTGCAATCCTGGAGTTAGTATATATAGTAAGGGGGGCACAGACCCCCCCCCCCACATTGTCTTCCAGAGAGAGGTAGTCATTCATGTTGTAATTATGCATGTCTGTTGTTGAAAATGTATTGTTTTGAAGTTTTTGGTAAAATACAATATAAAGCAAACAAGGTGGGGGCTGCAGCCCCCACACCTCCCTAACTATGTATACTAACTCCACGATCGCACTACAGTGGGAAAAAGGGCAGATACCTTTTACTTGCCTTACAGTACTCTACACAGTGCCATATATACAAAGTTCAGTTCAGTGAAATGAGTTTTCAGTAATTTGAATTTTCAGCTATGTGGTGCGGGTGAAATGAAATTCAGTGAAATGAGATTCAATGAAACAAAGTAGACCCATATATATATATATATATATATATATATATATATATATATATACACACACACACACACACACACCCTATATATATATATATATATATATATATATATATATATATATATATATATATATATATATATATACATCCACACACATGCAGATATCAACTCCATGGATGCACTAAAATAAGGAAAAGTGGAAAAAAAAACATTACTGTACACTCCTACCTTGCTCCATACAAGAACCCATGATTTCAATGAACCATAAAAAAACAAACTTGTTCTAAAACTCTTCAATAGGGGATGCCTGCTTGAGATGTAGGTAAGCCACAAGTATCTATTTAAAGTTTGCTAGATGAAATAATGTAATCTAAAAAGAGTATATGTTTAAACATTTGGTTGGGAACATAAAATACAGACTTTCCACACATTTCTTTAAATTCCAGTAAGGCCTGTAAAAACAGTCTGATACATGTATCAGGACACCCCTAGGAATTCCATTGCTCTGTTACATATTTTATAAATATGACTCCTAGAACTTGAAAAGTACTTCCTAATGTCCCTGTTGCCAAATTATTTTACCTCTACCACCATCTTGTATGTCTTTGATTTTTTTTTTGTAACACATTAGAAAGGTTCCATCCTTTTAGTGTATATTAATTTTTTATGCTGCTTAAATGATTCTGTGATGTATTCTGTTTCTCTCTTTTCTTTTAGCATATGCTTATTACATTTCTTTGTCTTTGTAAGATGTCTGGAACAGGCTCTGAAAAGTTTTAGTGTACTTTGCACACACTGCAGTCTATCGTTGCCTTTGAAGCACACTCTCTGGAAAAGAACAAAATACTGACAATAATTATCCATCTTTTAGTCGTGACACCTCACTGTGGGCATCTTCATATACTCTCAGCTTTCCTTACTGCCATTTCATTGTGACTGTCCAGTTTCAGATCATATAGCATAATTGTGGCAGGAAATATACAACACATCTCTTCAAAGTTAAGGTCACAGGACAGAAACGCATGTGGGTGGCTTGCCTCTGTGTTTCATTATGATCTGATCAGAAGCAGATGTTATTAATTACCTTAAACCAATTTCCCTAAAAAATGTCAAGCAAAGACATTCATTCTCTGAGGTTATGTAAGGAGTCGTGAATATGTTTTCATGATTCAAAGAGGATTGCTATTCAGAAAATATTAAATAAGTATCTCAGTTATTTCTTTAGTATAAGAGGTTGCTACTTCTAACAAACTATTTGCTTGCTGTTACTATATATATATATATATATATATATATATATATATATATATATATATATACACACACAGACACACACACACACACACACACACACACAAAAACACACACACACACATGCACACTTGCACACACACACACACACACACACACACACACACACACACACACACACACACACACACACACACACACACACCAAGATCGCTCTACATAGGAGAAAAGGACAAATTCCCGATAACGAGCAAGCAAATTTTTTCCTTATGAAAAAAAATTCACGTAACTGGGCTTTCGCAGTTTTAAACTTTTGCTGTTTAGCTGTTGACATTTCAGTGTTTGACAAGCTAAACTTTCACTGTACTAATACAGACCCGTTTTCCACACAGTAAGTTAATGACACAGCCTTACTATTAGTGTTGAATTTCACTGACAGTCCAGAAAAAGTGCACTTTGTGTTTGAGAAGCTGTTTCACAAGCTGCACCTCCTACTAAATGCTAACAAAAATAATTCCATTCTTTTCTTCAGTAACCACCCCAGTAAGACCTATAAACTTATTTCAAGTTTTATGAACAGTGATGGCAGGATTGCTTGCACATACAAAATAAAAAAACATGGGGGTAATAGGGTAATACTGGTCAATGTTTTTCCTCTAGAAGAACAAATTTATTTGATATTCAAAACTTATTCAGTTCTTAGAAAGTTTTTATAAGGTAAGGAATTACTTTACTCCTTTAAAAAAGTCCAGGCTCACAACTTTATTATTATATTAGTCTCTGTGTTAGTTTTGAATGCATACTGTGCACTGGCCTTGCACCAGGGTGCATGGATAAACTTGAATACATTTATAATAAATCTACTAAATGAATTTGTAACTTTTCATCTCAGATCCATCATTGAAATGTATCAATTTCCCTTATCTGTCTGTCCTTCAGGAAGAAACTTGACATTCACTTACTGAATTATGTGTACCAGTTCATGTGCTTCATGTTTAAACCTCTGCTTCATTGTTTCACTGAAAGGTACACTTCATGCTCACACCTCCATCTCATCACACCACTGAGTGGTATACTCCATGCTCACACCTTCATCTCATCATACTACTGAATGGTGTACTCCACAATCATATCTCTATCTTGTCACTTCACTGAATGGTATACTCCATGCTCACACCTTCATCTCATCACTTCACTGAATGGTATACTCAATGTTCACATCTCCACCTTATCATACCACTGAATGACATAATCCATAATCATAGCTCCATCTCATCACTTCACTGAATGGTATACTCTGTGTTCACACCTTCATCTCATCACTTCATTGAATGGTATACTCCATGCTCACACCTTCACCTCATTACTTCATTGACTGGTATTCTCCATAATCACATCTCCATCTCATTATTTCACCAAATGGTATTCTGCAACCAAGAATCTGAGATAAGCAGGTAACCACACCATACAAAGAAACACAGGATCAAATTCCTTCGATGATAGACTGTTTAGACATTTTATAGGTAATGCATCGGATCAACTTTCTTCCAAAGTTAGGTATTCCAATAGTGTATACGCCTTTAAGAAAATACTTTACTCTCACTTTATTTTGATGGCATATTCATTCATTTTCCAGTTACCCACTTTACTCATTTTACCTTCATGAAGAATTTGTTTATTCATTCTCCAGTTACCCGCTTAATCCATTTTAATGTTCAGTGTAATATAGTCAAATCCAGAGCCCAGAGAGGCTTACAAAGAGTTTACTACCAGCATGCGAAGAAATGCTCTTTCTCCTATCCAATTATCCAATTCCATTTTGAACAGAGCATTGGAATCAAGCTGTCTAATTTTGAGATGAATAGAAATGAACCATCTGCCTCCTTGGGAATGAAAAGAATTCTGCAGTACCTTAGTTCTACATACTCCTATCCACTAGGTAATTGTTTTTCCTTGTAACTACCTGATGACATGTCTTATTTATTCCCACACTAGTCTCATAACGCTCATTATAAAAGCATTTCTGTATAATGATTAAATCACCCCTGACCAGTTCGCATTTGATGGAAAAGAGTGACAATTCCTTCAGTCTATTATTATATTTCATAAACCTGAGACTTCTAATTTGTCAGGTAAAATATTTGTGAACTTTTTACAAGTTATCCAACTGGGAACACTTATACATATAAGGGCACCAAATCCCATAACAGGTCTTAAGACTGCCTTATAAATAGGTATTAATACTTCCCTATCTCTACTGACTAATTTTCTAAATAGGTTTCTAATCTCAATGTAACACCTTCTAATAGATAACTTTAGGGTTGCAAAGGCACTGCATGCATCCCATCTTGCCACTTATGTTTCATGGCAGAAGAGCTAATTCTGAATGGTTTGTCAACCTATCAGATGGCACATACTCAATATTGTCTCTCAATGCAAGTTCACCTACACAACATCGGGTCTATATTAGAAGAGCGAAGCAACTTAAGAGCAAACACTCTTTCGTTGATATGTAAAACCCAAAGTCTGAAAAGAGTGCAATTACATAACAGTGATTTTTTTTCCCAGGGAAATAAATCTTTGTTCCAAAAAAAAAATTATAAAGACAAAATAAAGTGGATGGGGGGGTTCACTCCCCCACCCCGCCTACTTAAATATGCCAACTCCAAGATCGCACCACAGTGAAGAAAGCAGCAAATTCACAAGAACAGCCCAGCATTTTTTTCCCTGGGTAAAAAATTGTTATTCCATAACTTCGCTGTTTTCAGATTTCGGGCTTTACGTGTCGATGAAACAGTATTCGCTCTTAAGTCGTTTCATTCTTCTAATATAGACCCCACAACAACTTTGGGATTTGGGGAGAAAATTCATTCACCCAGCAAAAGCCCACATAGACAGGAAATAGATGTGGAGTCAACACAGAATGCTCTCAAGATGAGATCCAGATGGTGTGACTGTACCAGTCTCCCCATGTATATAACAGAAAGTCATTAAATTATAAAAAAATCTTGTTAAGTATTTCATGAACTGCATTATGCACTTAACCTAAATAACCATAATTCAGTCACTTGACTTGATGGTTTTTAAACTGCTGTTTAGTTTTTTTGTATTCTGTTTTGCCTTTAATCTTTTACATACTTTATATCCCATACCTTCCAAGCCCAACACTGAATCAACATTAAATTTATCCTATATCTTATTCAACTCCTCCAAAGTAACCTCTCTATTTAAACTATCTATAGATATATCTGAAAAATTCTTAACACCCTGTGACTCCCGTGCACTGGCCCAGCAATCAAGGAGCCTCAATCCTCAACACTAACACCAGTGACAGGGCGTCCATATAGGGAAAGGATAATAAATACACACACAGTAAAGTACAATTTCCCTTACGAACACACAGAGATCACAGGCAGTCTGGGGCTGGTTTCTCCCTTTCTCTCCTGGTCTCTAATAAGACTCCCCACTGGCACAGCTATAGGGTCCAGATCTCAGTCTGGTGGGCAAGCTAAAACCTCCAGCACCCTCTCTGTCCCACCAGTGCTTTGTGTCCCTGCCTAAGTAGCTGACAAACACACACTCTTTGAGATAAGAGTTTTATACAACCACACAGACACTCCTGGGGAAGGCTGGCATAGGTTCTCCAGCTGTGCCCCTTTTACCCAGACTATATGGTAGTACCAGCTGCCACCACCCACTAATATCAGCTACTCAAAGGCCCTTCTGAAAGGGTGTCCAATTATTACTGTGAAATATTATTATCCAAATGGCAAGTGAGACTGAACAGCCAAGGCTTATTAGAGTGACTTGGTACAGTTTCACTATATACATGCAATGTACTCTAGAGCTTAAATTGACTCTACATAAAACAGCCACAGTTGAAAGGTTTAAACATATTTAATAACAGTAATTTCTTTCGGCTTTTCCTGGTTAGGGGTCGCCACAGTGGAACGCCGGTCCCCTTATGATTGGCAGTAGATTTTTATGGTGCAAGGTGCCAGCCCAACATCCAACCTTCAACGAAGGCACACCCATTCATGCACGCACCTACCTGCATGTCTTTAACCATCAATCGACCATGGGGAGAACATGCAGACTCCACACAGAAGGTGCTCCAGCCGAGAATCGAGCCAGAGAACCTCTTGCTGTGAGGTAACAATGCTAACCGCTGCACTAATATTTAATAATAAATAATAAAAACACAAGACAACACTTCTTACTACACAGTGCTAGTCGAGTTAAGAGATCACAGAGAAATACTTAAAATAATACGGTAGTAAAGTTCTGACATCACAGAAAAGAAACTAGTCTAATCTTCCTAATTCCTAGCTATTTCTTAGAGAAAACACAGTTCTAAATAATTTACATCTAGAACAAGACAGTGCTGGTGATGTTGGATGTTCTCAAGACAAAATGCTCAGAGCTCTTGGATTCTCTCTCTCTTTAAATTGATAACACAGAGCTGCTTCACATGACATCATTATTCACACTTTTCTGGGGTTCCCAGTCTAACAGAAACTACATTTACATTCTTTCCACCTAGTCGGAAACTAGAGCAATAAAGGACATTTATACATGAAATTCTAGCCATTAACTCTGGCCTCAAAACAATAGGCAGAATTCTTTCATCCAGACATGTCGGTTCCGAACTTTGACATCAAAGACAGTCATAAAATGCTTGACTTGGCTTTCTTACAGCAGAGCGCACAGTTGTTACATTTTTGCAGTTCAATATCCAATGCAGACTTTTCACATTTAAGAGAACAAGCCTGTGACTTACATTAATATTTACAAATGACAGAATTATCTACAAAATTCTATCTGGCTAGGTTGGCCACCTACATCTATCTTCACACCCCCCCACCCGGAGAACTTAAGCTAGTTTTTAAAGTGACCCCTGGCCATCTACACCTATCTCTACACATCTCCCCCCCGGAGAACTTAAGCTAGTTTTTCAAGTGACCCTTGAGAAATGTTGCTTGACAGGGTCAGGTCTATCTGAGTATACCTTACCCCATTCCCTGTCTTGAGAGCCCATCTGTGTTGGCATTGCTAATCCCACTGAGGTGCTGCACTGACATATCATATGATTGCAACCCTAGGCTCCATCTTAGCAAGTTAGCATTTTGCTGGCTGCCTCTGTTTAACCATGTCAGGTGTGTGAGGGGGAGCAGCTATGGCACTACAACTGGGGATGAACTTTCTGTAGTACCCTGCTGTCGCTAAGAATGCCCTCTCCTGCTTTTTGGTAACAGGTGCAGGCCATGCCTGAATGGCTTCTACTTTGTCAGGTTCTGGCCTGATATTACTACTCCCCACTTTATGTCCCAGGTAGGAGACCTCTGCCATACCCACCTGACATTTGCTCTGCTTAATGATCAACCACTGCCCTCTGTAGTCTGCCCAGCACTTCTCTGACACATTGAAGGTGCTCTTGCCAGGAATGGTTGTAGATGGCAATATTATCTAGGTAAGCAAAGTTCATACCCTCCTGTTTCTGCTAGGATATGATCTACCAGCCTCTGGAAAGTTGCTGGGGCATTCTTCATCCCAAAGGGTGTCTTTGTGAACTCATACAAGCCAAAAGGAGTCACAAAGGCTGACTTCTCTTTAGCACTGGGAGTCAAGGGCACCTGCCAGTAACCCTTGGTAAAATCAATGGTTGCAAGATACTTAGCCCCACCCAGCTGTTCTAGGTCCTCATCTGTTCCTAGGCATAGGGTAAGTATCTGACTCTGTGTGACTATGTAATTTCCTATAGTCAGAACCTGGTGCTGCCATCCTTCTTTGGCACCAGCACCACTGGGGAGGTCCAGGGACTGTTAGACTCTTGAATAACCCCTAGTTCCAACATCTCCTGTATCTCCTCCCTCAGAGTCTGTTTGACTCTCTCAGGCACCCTATAAACGGCCTTCCTAATAGGCCTTTGGGGTCCTGTATCCACCTGGTGCTGCACCGGGTGGGTGCACCCTGGTTTCCCATTGAATATGTCCCCAAACTCCTGTAACACTGCTTGGATTTCTCAAAATTGGGTAGCATATAGCTGCTGGGACACTGCTACTCCTTCCACTGAAGTGTCAGTCCGAGCCTCACTGAGGAGATCAGTCACTAGATTTCCCTCAGACTCCTAATGCAATCCACTGCAAATGCTCAGCACAAGGGCCTCCCTATCATGGTAAGGTTTGATCATGTTAACATGGTACAATTTGTGCACCTGCCTCCTGCCTAGCAGTTCCACCATGTAGTCAACATCACTTACCTTTCTTACCACTTTGTAGGGTCCCTCCCAAGCTGCTTGCAGCTTGTTGTGTCTGACAGGAATGAGAACCATTACCTGCTGCCCCACAGCATACTCTCTAGCTCAAGCATTCCTGTCATACCACACCTTTTTCTGTTGTTGGGCATCTGCCAGGTTCTCCTGGACCAAGCCCATGAGTTCCCTGAGCCTTGTCCTGAGGTTTATGACATATGCCACAACAGACTCCTTGTGAGGTTCACACTCACCTTCCCACTCATCTCAAATTAAATCTAGAGGTCCCTTCACCCTATGTCCATACAACAACGCAAAGGGTGAAAACCCTATGGATTCCTGGGAAACCTCTCTGTAAGCAAACAACAGATGGAGCAAATATTTGTCCCACTCCCTCTTAAACTGGTCTGCAAATGCCTGTAACATGGACTTGACTGTAGAGTTCAACTTCTCAACAAAACCATTAGTCTGGAGATAGTAGGGGGTGGTCTTCATGTGCTTCACCCCACAATACTTCCACAGACAAGCCAGCAGGTCTGACATGAAATTGGCACCTCTGTCAGCCAGTATTTCTTTTGGGAAGCCTACCCTGCTGAAAATCACTAACAAAGTATTTGCCACATTTTCTGCCTCAATGGAGGACAAAGCCACTGCCTCAAGGTATTGTGTAGCATAATCCACTACCACTAGGATATACTTTTTTACCTGTGAAACTTGGGGTACTCAGAGACCCCACAATATCCATAGCTACCCTCTGAAATGACTCCTCAATCACAGGCAAAGGCATCAAAGGAGCTTTCAACTTGCCTCTGGCCTTGCCTACCATTTGGCACTGCTCACAGGTCCTGCAGTATCCTGTTACATCTCCGGAAAATCCAGGGCAATAGAAGTACTGCATAATATGTCTCTTGGTATGTTTTATGTCCATATGACCTGCAAAGGGAATATCATGGGCTATGGCTAGAAGCGCCAGATGGTAGGCTCTAGGAACTACCAACTGCTGTACCCTCTCACATTCTTGCCCTCCCTCAGGGGTCCAGTCTCTGTACAGTAACCCTTTGTCCCAGTATACAGATTCCCCCTTCCCTTTAGAATCAGGTGCTTCCCTAGCTACCTGCCTCAGGCATTGCAATGTAAGCTCTGAGAGCTGAGCTTGTCTTAACTGTCTCTGTGTAACCCTTTCTAGCTCCCCTTCCACAGGAAGTCTGGCATCCTCTGATAGTGGTGCCTCACTGTCAGCCTGGGTACTACTACTCACCTCTACCTTTGTAGTCACTCTGTCCAAGGGAACATCAGTACCCACAAGCAGCTGTGGCACACATTCAGTCTCACTGCTACAGAGTAGCTCCCTCCCTGAAGTAACCACCTCACCAGTCCTAAAAGGATAGCTGATACAACAAGACAACCAACTAGTAAAACAAAGAGCCGGCCAGTTGCGTGAAAGGTCTTGTTTATTGAACAAAATAAAAACAATGAATAGGTCGTACCAAGCTCTTTCACCCACTCTCCATACTGGGCATCATCAGAGTACATTTAAATGAAAGAAAAGGCTTTCTTAAATAGTAAAAAACACGCACAATGCCCTATCATTAAAACCAATAGGAAGCATATATCAATTATGTATATAAATACCTAATTAAAACAGAATGGATTAGATAACCTGTAGTAGTATAAAATGTATACATATAAATGTTGAACACTAATATTTAAATAGCAGTATTTACATATAATAAATAATCAATAAATACATGTCTGTAAAAATGTATAACAATATGTAAAATATATAAAATATTGTGTAAAATAATGGCCCCTTATGATATTTGTTAAATACACTATGATTTGTACTTTAGTATACTAGAAATGGAAATGTGCACATTAATTCCTGCTGAATTGGAAGCATCTAATCTTAGTTGCCACAAGCATTCTTTTCATAAGTTCATAGGTTCATACTAGGCTATCTGCCCTAGGGCATTTATACGCCTAGCCAGAGTGTGTTTGGCTTTCACCACCCATTTTAAATGAATTTTGCTATGCCCTTTTTCGAGGTTAGTATACTGTGCCTCTGTCTAACAGTGACACAGAAGTGATACCCGGGGTAAACCTATGATCTCCCATCCACTCATCAAGATTCCTCTTGAAGACAGTCAATGAGGGACTCTGCCTAACCGGGACTGGGATTTTATTCCAGAGTGAAGGGAGCCTCTGGGTTATGAATCTGTCCCTCCAGCATGTCCTATTTATTTCAGTGCTGAGGTTCAAGTCTCTCGAGTGCATAGCTCGATGGGATTTGGATTTTCTGAGGTGCAGCATGTCCATTAATTCCGGGTTGGACATGGCTTTATACATCAGGCACAGATCGCCTATGAGTAGGCGGTATGCCACTGAGTAGAGCTGGAGTTTCTTTAACCGGGCAGCATATGGCATCTGTTTGAGCCCTTTGATCCTCTTGGTGAGGTACTTTTAGGGTCTTTCCAGTTGCTGCAGGTGTCTGGTAAGGTACATCCCAAAAGGGGCATTGTACTCAATTATGGGCCTGATGAGGGATGAGTAAAGAGGCATGATGACCTCCCCTGATCTAGATGTGAATCCCTTCATGATTAGGTGGGCTATATAAAATGTTCTTCTAACCACTTTGGCCACGTGGTTGTCAAATGAGAGATTGCTATCAACTTGGGTCCCCAGGTCCCTAATTACTTCTTCCATACTTAATGGATTACCACCTATGTGGTAATTTGTGGGCACTTTGTTTTTGCCAAATGGGATGACTATACACTTTTTGGCGTTTAGCTTGAGGGCTCTGGTACCAGTTGTCTGTTTCTATGAGGCCCTTTTGTAGGATGCTTGTGTCGGCTGGAGAGTCTATTATGGCGCCCAGTTTGCAGTCATCTGTGAACTTGGTCAGCCACAGTCCTTCCATATTAGCCTGTACCTCCGATAGGGTCATTTTATCACCTCCTTTTGTATTGTGTATTGTATTGTATTGTGTATTGTGTCAACTAAGATTAGATGCTTCCAATTCACCGGGAATTAATGAGCACATTTACATTTCTAGTATACTAAAGTACAAATCACAGTGTATTTAACGAATGTCATAAGGGGCCATTATTTTACAATATTTTACATATTTTACATATTGTTATACGTTTTTACAGACATTTATTTATTGATTATTTATTATATGTAAATACTGCTATTTAAATATTAGTGTTCAACATTTATATGTACACATTTTATACTACTACAGGTTATCTAATCCATTCTGTTTTAATTAGGTATTTACATACATAATTGATTTATGCTTCCTATTGGTTTTAATGATAGGGCATTGTGCGTGTTTTTACTATTTAAGAAAGCCCTTTTTTAATTTAAATGTACTCTGATGATGCCCAGTATGGAGAGTAGGTGAAAGCGCTTAGTACGAACTATTCATTGTTTTTATTTTGCTCAATAAACAAGACCTTTCACCTCACTAGTCCTGGTTGCAAGTATGCAGTCTGGCTGGGTCTCCCCCAGGCTACCAGATGCACGTGCTTGTCTCCTAGCCTAACTGCGTGTAACTGCATAAACACATGGTACTGCCTCATCCAAATCCTTCCCTATCAGGACATCTGCAGGATGGTAGTTTGGTACCCCTGTTGTCTCAAGACAACCTACTATTGGCATTTTGTCTTTCCCACTTACTTGCTCTCTCACCTTTTGTTCCCCACTTTGCCTCCATGGACATCTGTATACCACATGGCCCCACTGGTTGCATTCAAAACATTTAACCCTAGATTCTGGACATGTACCTTGACTAGTGGCTTCCCCTGCTACTGGCAAATTCTGTTGGGGCAGTTTGTGCTGCCCACCATGGGTTCCCTTAGCCCCATGAGCAGTACTGGGGTCACTTTCCTGTGCAGGGATGCCCTGCTTGCTAGATATAGGTCTCCCTTCTTCCCCATCTCATCTGGAGTAGCGCATTGTCTGTCAGCTAACCAAATCCTCCTGTCCTTAGGCAAAGTGCTAAGGATTTATTCCCTCACCAAAAGGTCTGCCAGCCCTTCAAAAGTGGTGACCTGACATCCACTCACCCACCTATAAAAATAAGTGCTCAGTTCAGCAACATATTCACACACACTTTCATCTGCCTTGCATCTAAGCTCACGAAACCTTTTCCTATAAGTTTCAGGTGTTGGCTTAAAACATTCTAACAAGCAATGCTTAAGAACAGTGTAATTAAAACAGTCAATGCTATACATTTTAGACAACACAGTTACAGCTTTACCATGGAGTAAGGGGGTCAGGAACCATACCCAGAGCCTTTGGTCAACATCATACTGTTTACATACCCTCTCAAACATATAAAGGAAACTATCAAAATTATCCACCTCTTTAAACTATGGGAGAAATTTACTGACCTTTTGTGCTTCTGGGGTCAAGTTACTCCCTTCCCCATTACCTCCATGACTCTGGCGAAGAGTCAGCATCTCCTTCTCATGCTGCCTCTGCCTCTTCTTTTCCTCAGCTTCCAAGCGTAGCAGTTTCTCATTTTCCTCGGCCTGTAGACGTCTCAGTCTCTCAGCTGCTTCTATTTCCAAATGCCTGGCCTCCAACTCAAGTCTCTTTAGCTCCAGATTAATTTTTAAGTCCACTGCAGAAAGGTTAAACTGTCCATTCTCTGAGGGTGGTACATCTCCTCTGCCAGTCTGATCATCCTACTGGTTGCTGTTTTCTGATGCAGCTGAGAGCAAAGCTGCAATCATGTCTGCCTTAATCAGGCAACTCCAAAAGCTATTGTAAAACTATAGCTGTAAAAAAGCAGTCAAACCGGTTTTGGCATCCATATGCCTTCCTCAGTGAACATAGCACACAAGTATTTCATGTTATAAATGCACATCACATTTACATAATTAATTAAAGTTGCTCATTAAGACCAGGTGTAAACAATCCCCCTTGTCTGATAATCCAGTTACGCTCCTTAACTTTTAAATAGAGTGCCAATCCATTTTGCCCTGTCTGTTCTCTTTTATTATATCAATAATAGTAAAATTAAACTGTGCTGTAGTATGTTGTAAAGTGTGCAAAAAACACGAAAGCGAGGACAATTGCAGGCAGAAAAAGATCCTCCAATTTTATTGACACACAAAATCACGAAATAATAATCCACAGAAAGAACGCCTTCACAGTTACAGCGTTTTCGTCCAAATGGACTTCATCAGATAAAATCACCTTTTACTTAATGGTATTTATATATAAGACCAATAAAAACTTGCACCAATCGTTAATCTATCTCATTTGAAACGTACAAATCAACCTACAAGCTACTGAATAAATAATTAGTTCATCACTTCCTGTTTCCATAAAAATTGATTCTTAGTTGTAAATGAATAGACTTTTAAGTAAATAAATAAATATAATTAATACATTAAAAACTTCTGAGAATGTTGACTGTTTATAAATATTCTATTATCGTGTTAAAAATATTAAAAAATGTTCATAAAAAAACCTTATTGAAGAACTGTTTTAACGTGAATGCTTGATACAAATGTTACCTAAAATACAACAAGGGTGCCACCTACTGTCAAAATCTAGTAATGGAATACAAAAATATCACACTCTAGCAGATCTGATTTTCAAGAGGGGCAAAATGGAAATATATTCATTTAGCCCTGGTTTTTTATTTGCCTCCAGGGTCACTTGCCACCATAATTCTTTGTAGGCAATATTTTCCTCCCAAAGGCCTCCTCTTATATTTCTTTTTATTTGATCTAAGACAAAAAATTGGAATTTGGCCCCCACACATGTCTTAGTATGCCTATAAATAGCATTTGTTTCTTTTCCCTTTTTAACGTCATACATGTGTTCATAAATGCGCCTCTTTAATGTCCTTTCCGTCTTTCCTATGTAAAAAGAAGGACATTCCATGCAAATAGCCAAATACACCAGCCCTATAGATTCACAATTGTAATAACCCTTACTAGTTATGCACCTTCCCCTACTGGGCAAATAGACTTTTTCTCTGTTTATAATATGTGCACATTGTTTGCATTTGCCACATTTGAAAGTTCCAAGTTTATCCCTAGTTCCAAATTGACTTCTCTTATTACCACTATTATTATTTTCCAAGATCCCTTTTATACTTGCTGTATTTTTGAATACTATTCTTGGTGTCTCCTGTGGCAACCCATCCAAATCCGTGAGGGCCCTAAATCTCTCCCATTCCTTTTGGAATGTGTTTTTGATGTTTTTATTCAATAAATTATATTCTAGAACCAAGGATTTTTGAAAATTTCCTTCTTTCTCCACCTCTTTATTATTCTGCTCACCATTCTTACCAAAAATGGGTTCAAACCTCCCTTTTCTTCCTTCTTCCACTTCAATTCTGATATTTTTGATAAATTCGGGTGGGTATTCTCTTTCTAGGAACATTTTCTCTAACAGATCACATTCTACTTTAAATTTTTCCTCATTATTTGTCATCCTAGACCCTCTCACAAATTGCCCTTTCACTATGTTTTTTTTGCAATATATTGGGTGGGCACTTTTGAAGTGCAAAAATGAATTCACATATGTGGGTTTTCTATAGACTTTTGTTTCAAACATTTTGTCACTTTTTGTAATTTCCACATCCAGGTATTGAATATTAGTTTCAGAATAAATATAAGTGAATTTTAAAAATTCTGTAGTCTTTTCTATATATGTAATAAATTCATCCAAAACATCCTTACCCCCTATCCAAAAAATTATAATGTCATCAAGAAACCTCTTGTATAAAGTCCAGAACTTTGCATAGGGGGAGCTCAATACATACCGTTCCTCCCAGTTTGCAAGAACTAAGTTGGCAAAGGTAGGTGCACAGGCTGCCCCCATTGGTGCGCCTTGTAGCTGTCTAAAAAATTCACCATTAAAAGTTAAATAATTATTTTTTAATACTAGGTCCATTAAACCTGTGCACACTACCTTTTCTTCTAAAGTCAACTTACTATCCCCAAAAATTTCCTCTTCAAACATTCTTATACCAGCCTCATAAGGTATAGATCCAAATAAATCAACAATATCTATTGTGACAAAAATCAATTCTTCACTATAAAAACTATTATTCAGCCCTCTCAGTAAGTCCCAAGAATCTTTTAAAATGGCTCTCTTTTCTAGCCATATGTGTTTGGCCTTTTGGTCCACATATTTTGCTAAAGAATTGGTTTTGGACCCTCCTGCTGAGACAATGGGTCTCAGTGGGGGGTCCAAGCTGTCTTTGTGTATCTTTGGTATACCAAAGATGGCTGGTATAATAGGCTTCTCTATTTTCAAAAAGGAAAAAGTTTTCATATCAAAGAGGTTTTCGTTTAACATGTCTTCTAAAATATTATCAATACGTTCATAAGCAGTCTTAATTTCATTTAATGAGACTGTACTATATTTAACTTCATTTCTTAATATGTCGTTCATCTTTCCTTCATACAAAATAACATCCATCACAACTATACCCCCGCCCTTGTCGGGTTTCATTACCCTTACATTATTATTGTTTTTCAACTCTTCCAGCTTCTTATATTCTTGGGGGTTAAGATTGTAGTGTACTCTATTTTGTTTTCCATTTCTTTCCATCTTCCTAATTTCATTCTCCATAATAACTTCAAAGTTCTTCAACTGATTATGAATCGGGGGGTTAAAGGTGGATTTTTTTACTAACTGATTCTTATTGTTGTTAACATTTCCTATTCCCAAAGTATTTGTACCTATCCCTTCCTTGTGAAATAACAATTCTAAATTCATTTTCCTAAGGAAAAGTTTCATATCAATTAATGTCTGAGTTGAATTGCCTTGGGTAAGTGGGATAAATTTAAAACCTTTCTCTAAAAGCTTAAAATGCTCAACTTCTAACACAATATTGCTAAAATTGTAAATGGTGAACCCCTCAAGGGTATTAGTGTTTTCTTTGACTTCTATTTCAGGTGTATTCACATTTGGGTGGGGGGTCTCTAATAAAATGGTCTCCCCCTCCCCCTTCTCCCCCCTCGTTTCTGAAAATTTCCATAACTTCTGTTGTTTTCCCATCTCCCTTCTACATACCTATCGAGGGGTGGAAATTCAACATCATATTCATTCACATTAGTTTCCATCCCTTCCTCATTTTCGTAGTAATTTTCTACCACTTTATTATTTTTGTTATAATAATTAGGGAAATTATTATTATAATACTGTTTTCTAAAAAGTGGGGGTTTTGGGTAACAAACTTGAATTTCATATTCATGAATATCCCTCCTTAATTTGTCCATTTTTCTGTCCACCAAAATCTTACATTTATTGTCAACATCATCCTTTAATTTAAAATACTTTTGTCTTTCCATTTCTATTTCAAACATCAAGTCATTTTTAATAGAAACATCCAAAGAATCAATTTGTGCTTGTAGGTTTTCCAAATTCCTATTATTCTCCTCTACAATCAATTTAACAATGTTCAAGCCACATGTATTAAATACTGCTAACAGTTCCTTATGAAAAATAGAGCCAGCTTGCACATTGTTCGGATATTTCCAGGTCCTAAGACCTTTAGGTACAATATCACGTTTTAGGCATTCATCCAAATATGCATTTTCAATGACAATACTTTTATATTTGTGCAACAGTTTATATAAATTGTCCATCTTCTTATGGTAAGAATCCGTGTTGTTACCATTAGGTAATCTATTACCAGAAATTTGAAAGCTATATTGTGCTTGCAACCAGTCTTTCAAATCAACAGTTTTTTTATGGCAAACAGTACCTGGTAAAGAGCGCCTTGTGTCCATTTGTTTCTTTTCAGCGCTCGACACACCACGTTCCTGTGTATCCCCATAAAGGATACCGGGTGTAGCTGCGGGATTGAAGCTACTGCCGTTTGTTTCATCTCCTTCTCGGCCGTTTCTACCACCGCCATCCAAATCCCGCTTCCGCTTACTCCTCGGACCGTTAGCCACTTGTTCTTCATATCCGTACTCATTGCCACACGCTCCTTTCACCTCCTGGTTCAACATAGATTTGCAAAGGGGTGTTAATAGGTCTATGAGCTCACTTAGTTGACCAATGAGCTTCCTAGACTGCCCCGAGTCCGTTGTCTCATTACTTCTCCCCTGCGTCTCCGCTTCCATATCAGCACTACCAACCAAGAAACTGTAGAAAACTGCTCCAAACTCCAAATACCACTAAACCAAGCAAAAAACACGAAAGCGAGGACAATTGCAGGCAGAAAAAGATCCTCCAATTTTATTGACACACAAAATCACGAAATAATAATCCACAGAATGAACGCCTTCACAGTTACAGCGTTTTCGTCCAAATGGACTTCATCAGATAAAATCACCTTTTACTTAATGGTATTTATATATAAGACCAATAAAAACTTGCACCAATCGTTAATCTATCTCATTTGAAATCAACCTACAAGCTACTGAATAAATAATTAGTTCATCACTTCCTGTTTCCATAAAAATTGATTCTTAGTTGTAAATGAATAGACTTTTAAGTAAATAAATAATTATTATTTATTATTTATATAATGCGTTCAAATGATATAGAAACTAGAAACTCTTTTTTTATGGATATCACTGAGATGTTCAGAGACCCTCACCCACAAAGACCTAGATGTTTGGCCAACATAAAAAGCTGAGCAAGAACAACTGGCTAAATAAATCAGCCAGACTAGGCTACAATTGCCAAAAAATGAAACCTCATAAATCCTGGAAGTATTTGCACTTGTAAAACTCTTGGATTTACAGACATGTTGACAAGCTGAACAATGACCACAGGGAAAACAACCCTTCAATAAATCTCTAAATAGGGTAGTTTGTGATGAAGTCATCTCTCTACTGTGTTTATAATGACTAAAATGTGACCCCAAAGTGCGGCCCCTTCAGAAGGAAAACAAACACCTGGGTCCCAGAATTTCTGAGATTCTGTCATCTGATTTAAGGATACCCCAATATCGATCAACAATGTTTCGAAGAACATTGGTATTATGCCCATAAGTGGTGACCAGCCTGAGATTGGTATTATCATCTGGAACCCTAGATTTATATGTCAATAAATCAGATCTGGTGTGTGTGGACACCCAGTTATTAGCAGTCGAAATGATATTATGATTATAACCTCTTTGATCAAACCTGTTAACAAGATCATTTTGAAATCCCTGATAAGATTTCTTGGAGGAACATATCCATCTGATACGGAGGAATTGAGATTTGGGAATGTTATTAATTATATGTCTGGGATGATAGCTGGAGGCAAGGAGTAGCGTATTATATTGAGGATGTTTCCGAAACACCTTAGTACTAAGTGTTTGGTCCCTCTCCCTAGTTACAGTCACATCCAGAAAATTAATTTCCATAGAATGATAATGTACCGTGAATTCAATGCCCCACTTGTTCTCATTTAAATATTGCATGAATTCCTGTAACTAGGTCTCATCTGCTCTCCATACAATCCAGCAATCATCCAGATATCATCTCCAAATGTCAATTTCAGAAATGTATATATTATGACTGATGTTATAAATCAATTGTTCCTCAAGGAATCCCATGAACAAATCTGCATATATGGGAGCGAAAGATGCTCCCATAGCAGTGCCTTTGACTTGCCAGCAGCATTTGCCATGAAAATAAAATACATTCTTACAAAGACCGTGTTCAGTCATACAAATCAAAAGACTGTTAAAGCCTGGTGGATATATATTAGCCCTTTTTAACCAGTATTCAAGGGCTTCAAACCAGCCCAATGAGGAATACTGGTATACAATGCACTAACATCCAAGGTGCGTATAAGCCAATGTGGTTCCAACTGTGTGTCTCCTTTGTATTGACTTTTTGTTTTGACTCTTTGCTGTTTTTTTTAAATCAGGGTGGAGGGGAATGTCAGTTATTTGGGTTTTCATTAGCTTCCTTGTATTTTTGTGGAGCTGTTAGGACATAACTTAATACTTGTTCTACAGGGATGTTTGGTCTGTTTCAGTCCGCCAATTTTATTGAACATGGATATCCTATTAGTGTGCTTTTCTGTGCTGCTCTATCATAACTTATTACAATCTCCAAGTATAAGCTATGTGTGTATAGTATTTGGCAATACCGGACTTAGCTGATGGGCAGTGTCAGTGTTTGGACAATTCTGTCTTGATTTTTTGCCTTTACTTGGATATACTTGGACGGTTACGAATGCTAATTATTTGAACTTTTTATCTAGCAGTGTGTTTATGGCACGTTTGGGACATTAATGTTTCATCACTTCAGAAAAGATTCAGCGTGCTTACAGCATTCATTGAGTTACAACTTCCAGCAAATTTGGACATTTCTCCGAGTCTGTTGCAGATGTGTTTATTTTCCAAAATATAGTTTTGTGTGGGGCTGAATTTTTGGCTCGGGTATTACCATCTGCATATGTTCAAATATTGCCTTTAGCCATGTGTTTATGGCATGTTTGGGATATTAATGCATCATCATTTCAGAATAGGTTCAATGTGCTTATAGCATTCATTGAGCCACAATTTATAGCATATTTGGACATTTTTTTAGGACTGTTGCATATGTGTTTATTTTTCAACATACAGTTTTGTGTGGGGCTGAAGTTTCGTCTCGGCTATTACTTTCTGTATATGTTCAAGTGTTGCTTTCAGGCATTTATTGACCCATGATTTCTAGAAAATTTGGACATTTTCCTAGGATTCTTCCAAATGTGTTTATTTTTAACATATAATTTTTGTGTGGGGCTGAATTTTTGGCTCGGACATTACCATTGCATATCTCCAATTGTTTGGTCTTTGCTCGATGGGTAGTATCACCTGTTATGACCAAAAAACAAAATTGAAGCAGTTACCGACCAGGTAAAAAGCAAAACTCATGGCAAAAAGTCCACAGGTTCTCAGAAACAACTTTTAATTCCAAAACGAACAATCCTTCAACATGAAATAAGTCTATCTATAAGACTTATTTCATGTTGAAGGATTGTTCGTTTTAGAATTAAAAGTTGTTTCTGAGAACCTGTGGACTTTTTGCCGTGAGTTTTGCTTAGTATCACCTTTTAGGCAATTTTGCTTATATATACAGTGGCCTTTTTAATGGCATATTTTGATGGTCAGGAATGCTATATTAGTGAGTTTGGATGTATGATCTGGGATAGAATTATGATATGATATTATTTTGAACTGTTCCAATGTGGCCTTAAACACTTACCAGCCTATAATTTCTAGGGATCTGGGTTTTTTCATAAATGTGGTTGGTATCAAGACTCCTTACAATTCAGGTATTATAGCCAATATACTTAGGATTTGTATGCTTGTTTGGTTATTAATTTGACCAATAGTTACATTATTTGTTAGTGCATATAGCACTCTAGGTAATCTAGGGGCATTCATGATATAGCAGTTGTACTTTTAAGCTAACTAAATCACTGATCTATTGTCACAACAGACCAGGGTTTCTAGTTAACTTGTTGGTCATTTATTAGGTCCATAGTCTACATGAGTATATGGTTGGCCAATTTGACTACTATTCACTATATTTGCTATTGCCTACAACATTTAGCTGTTTTTGGTGTAGTTTATGATACACAAGGTGTGTTTTTCAACTTGTCAAAATATTGGGCCACCTCAATAACAAGTCAGTTTTTCTTGAGTTACCAATAACATTATATTATGAATCTTCATGCTCTTCTACAGGGCTTGTCTGCAGATAAACATGATTTACAAGCCTTCTGGCTGGGATCATCACAAAATGCTAGCAATAATATTGACAAAAATGATCCCTCATACATCCGCAATACCCTTTTTAATCAGCTAACAAAGAGCATGAAGTCATTAAGAATGAATGGGTGGCATTTAAAATTATTTACTGCCTACAAGACTCAAGGTATTACTCCACGTGGACTAAGAATGCATATACAACCCCTAGTGAATGTCATAGATGATTCTTTATCTGACGCTTGGTTTCAAGCTCAACAAAAGGCCTCCATGTCCTTTTGTGGAGGTTTTGCTTTTTTATTATGAATGGATGATTGACAAATATATTATTGAAGTCAATCAGATTTGTGAACAAGTTAAGGTTTATGAGGGGGAGTCTTTTTACACACCACATTTTCAGAAATTGGTTCAGAATTTGTTTTCCCTTGAGAAACAGCTCAAGGATAAGAAAGTACATAAATTTAATAGGGACGTAAATGATTATCAGAGAGGTAAACCAATCGGACCAGGTAAAAATGTTACGTTTGCAACACCTCAAAATATTAAACACATTTTTAAGAGGAAAATACCATGTTCCATTCTCAAGACTACCACTACTAGTTTGAGTGGTACTTCTGGAGAAAAGTCATCCTTGGCCACTGAGATAGAGACTGTTCACAGTTCTGATTCACCTGTGGCAAAGAAATTTGTGGGTTTTCACCCTTTAGGAGGAACAAACACAGTGGGGGCCGGAAACATGCACCATCCAGGAAACATACAAAAACATTTGGAAGTATTGATACCCCGGTAAGCCCTATTCATAATGTGCACAATATTTTATCAGTACAGCTGTTAGATGGTGAAATTAATCTTCTTAATAAAGGTTTGAATTTCATACCTGGTTTTCTGGTTTATGAAGATACTTTTGCTAATGACATTATGTCTTTTTGCTGTTTGATTCATTTAAAATTGCATTTTCAGTCTCAGTTATATACTTAAAGATCTACTGATTTTACATTTCATAAATCCTCGTTTATGTCTCCGATGGATAGACATGTGGCTACATTCCAACAGTGTGTGCTGAAGGATTTGCATTTTTTTGAGTCTGATTTTCAGCTTCAGAGATCTAATCTCACCAACCAAGAAAAGCAAACCCTTGTAAATCTAAAAGATAGAAAAGATCTGGTCATTCTCCCTGCAGATAAGGGTGGGGCTGTGGTGGTTCTGGACTGGGCCATGTATTTAGCTGAGGCTACCAGACACCTATCAGCTGGTCGATTCTACATGTATATGCCTTTGGATCCCACTGATAGATTTAAAAAGGAAATTGATGATATTCTTAAGAATGCTTTAGAGGAGAGGATTATCAGCAAAAGGGTATGTTTCCATCTCACTGTCGCTGATCCTCAGTCACAGTATCTCTATTTGTTACCCAAAATTCACAAAAATCTACAAAAGGTAGACCCATTGTTTTGAGTCAGGGCTCTTTGACTGAACCTCTATCAGCATTCTTAACTAAATATCTCTAACCTTTATTACCACTCATCTGGTCCAGAATACAGGACACCACACAATTTTTGCACATCATATCAGACACATAGTTGTAACCACATTGGCTTATGTGTACCTTAGATGTTAGTGCATTGTATGCCAGTATTCCTCATTGAGCTGGTTTGGAAGCCCTTGAATACTGGTTAAAAAAGGCTATTATATAACCACCAGGCTTTAACACTCTTTTGATTTGAATGACTGAACACATTCTTTGTAAGAATGTATTTTATTTTCATGGCAAATGCTACAGGCAAGTCAAAGGTACTGCTATGAGAGTGCATTCACTCCCATATATGCAGATTTGTTCATGGGATTCCTCAAGGAACAATTGATTTATAACATCAGTCATAATATATACATTTCTGAACTTGACATTTGGAGACAATCTCTGGATGGTATGGAGAGCAGATGAGACCTACTTCAGGAATTCATGCAATATTTAAATGAGAACAAGTAGGGCATTGAATTCATGGTCCATTGTCATTCCATGGAAATTAATTTTCTGGATGTGACTGTAACTAGGAAGAGGGACCAAACACTCAGTACTAAGGTGTTTTGGAAACATCCCCAATATAATATGCTACTCCATGCCTCCAGCTATCATCACAGACATATAATTAATAACATTCCCAAATCTCAATTCCTCTGTATCAGATGGAGATGTTCCTTCGAGAAATCTTATCAGGGATTCCAAAATGATCTTGTTAACAGGTTTGATCAAAGAGGTTATAATTATAATAACGTTTTGACTGCTAATAATTGTGTCCACACAAACCAGATCTTATTTATTGACATATAAATCTAGGGTTCCGGATGATAATACCAATCACAGGCTAGTCACCACTTATGGGCATAATGTCAATGTTCTTTGAAACATTGTTGATTGATATTTGGGTATCCTTAAATCAGATGACAGAATCTCAGAAATTCTGGGACCCAGGTGTTTGTTTTCCTTCCGAAGGGGCCCCACTTTGGGGTTACATTTTAGTCATTATAAACACAGTAGAGAGATGACTTCATCACAAATTACCCTATTTAGAGATTTATTGAAGGGTTGTTTTCCCTGTGGTCATTGTTCAGCTTGGCAGCATGTCTGTAAATCCAAGAGTTTTACCAGTGCAATTACTTCCAGGGTTTATGACATTTTATTTTTTGGCAATTGTAGCACAGACTGGCTGATTTATTTAGCCAGTTGTTCTTGCTCAGCTTTCTATGTTGGCCAAACATCTAGGTCTTTGCGGGTGAGGGTCTCTGAACATCTCAATGATATCCGTAACAAAAGAGTTTGTAGCTCATTATATAAAAACACTTTACAACATACTACAGCACAGTTAAATTTTACTATTATTGACATAGTAAAAGGGAATAGACAGGCCAAAATGGGTTGACACTCTATTTTAAATGTTAAGGAGCGTAATTGGATCATCAGACTATGGGGATTGTTTAGACCTGGTCTTAATGAGCAACTTTAATTAATTATGTAAATGTGATGTGTATTTATACCATGAAACACTTGTTTGCTGTGTTCACTGAGGAAGGCATATGGATGGTGAAACCGGTTTGACTGCTTTATTATAGCTATAGTTTTACTATAGCTTTTGGAGTTGCCACTAATAAATAGTTTTTGGTTTCACTAAGGTGCTGGCCAGTTTTGAGATTGCCCCCAGTCAGACTCCCCACTGGCACAGCTATAGGGTCCAGATCTCAGCCTAGTGGGCAAGCTAAAACCTCCAGCAACCTCTCTGTCCAACCAGTGCTTCTTGTCCTTTCCCAAGTAGCTGACACACACACACACACACACACACACACACACACACACACACACACACACACACACACACACACACACACACGCACACACTGGCATAAGAGTTTTATACAACCACACAGACACTCCTGGGGAAGGCTGGCACAGGTTCTCTAGCTGTGCCCCTTTTACCCAGACTATATGGTAGTACCAGCTGCCACCACCCACTAATATCAGCTACTCAAAGGCCCTTCTGAAAGGGTGCCCAATTATTACTGTGAAATATTATTATCCAAATGGTGAGTGTGACTGAACAGTCAAGGCTTATTAGAGTGACTTGGTACAGTTTCACTATATACATGCAATGTACTCTAGAGCTTAAATTAACTCTACATAAAACAGCCACAGTTGAAAGGTTTAAACATATTTAATAACAGTAATGTCTTTTGGCTTTTCCCGGTTAGGGGTCGCCACAGCGGAATGCCGGTCTGCTTATGATTGGTAGTAGGTTTTTATGGTGCAGAGATGACAGCCCGATGCCCAACCTTTAACGAAGGCACACCCATTCATGCACGTACCTACCTGCATGTCTTTAAATGTCAATCGACCATGGGGAGGACATGCAAACAACACCAAAGCACAGTCCCTGCACGTAAGGCAACTGCCAGGTCTTAGAAAGCATTCCAAAAAACAACATAGACCAGCAGAGAATGGTGACCCTTAAAAAAG
Source organism: Protopterus annectens (assembly GCF_019279795.1). Taxonomy (NCBI): domain Eukaryota; kingdom Metazoa; phylum Chordata; order Ceratodontiformes; family Protopteridae; genus Protopterus; species Protopterus annectens. The sequence continues at coordinate 627,184,030 of NC_056744.1, forward strand.
GTGTACTTTAATACTAAATAATGCCAAAAGGCACATAGAAAAGGCAAAAAGCCTACAGTACAAAAGTCCAAACCTGTTTCGGCTTGTAAATTAAGCCTATCTAGAATTCAGGATACAACCGAATTCCTACAAATTGTCTCTGATTCACAATTGGAATCTGATTGGTTATTGTGTAGCCTCGATGTATCATCATTATATACGAATATTCCCCATAGGGCTGGTATTGAGGCTTTGCAATATTGGTTGGAGGTTTCTGAACTATATACATCTAGTTTTAATGCCTTTTTGCTTAAAATGACTGAACCTGTCCTGACGAAGAATGTGTTTTTGTATCAGAATAACATTTATTTACAGATCAGGGGAACAGCCATGGGTGCTTCTTTCACCCTGGTTTATGCTGATTTATATATGGCTTTTTTAGAGCTCCAAATGATTTATGACTCTAATTACAACATTTTTCTACAGGACATGGACATATGGAGGCAGTAGTTGGATGATTGCTGGTTGGTTTGAAGGTCTGATTTTTTGTATCTGCAGGTATTTGTTGATTATTTAAATTCGAATAAGTGGGGAATTCAGTTTACAGTCAACTACAGTAAGGATGAAATGATCTTTTTTGATGTGCTAGTCACCAAGAATTCTGACAACACTTTAAATACTGTGGTTCACCACAAGTTCCCCCAATACAACTCCTACCGCCATACCACCAGCTATCATCCACCACATATATGTCGAAATATACCTAAGCCTCAGTATATGAGGGTTAAATGTATATGTTCAGATAACTCCACGTACTTAACACACCGGGATGACCTCACGGACAGGTTTTTTTCAAAGGGGCTACAAATTGGGACAAGTACTATCAGCTACGAATTCGGTTTATTCTATGCACAGGGAACAACTGTTGAATTACAATAAGACTGAGTCCAATAATACTTCAACATTGTGTTTGATCACTACTTATGTTTGGAATACCACCAGACTTATTGATAGTGTACAACACAATTGGAACATACTTTTGGCTGATGAAAGATTGTGTGACTTTATTAATCATAGGTGTATGTTTTCTTTCAGGAAAGGTAGGAATTTGGGTTCCCTTTGTAATCATTACAAGAAGGGACATTATCCCTTAGGGACCAATATTCAGAGAACCCTCTTAAGTGATCGTCTAAGTGGTTGCTTCCCTTGTGGCCACTGTGTTTATTGTTGTAGGATGAACAAACCCAAATGTTTTACTAGTAGTAACACTGGTACTGTTTATAACATTTCTATATTTGCCAATTGTCAGTCCGATTGGGTCACCTATTTGGTTACATGTAGTTGTTCTGCATTCTACATCAGGCAGACTTCTAGGCCCATCAAATTCAGAATTGCAGAGCATTTATCTGACATTAGGAACCAACGCTCCAACAACGCTTTATATAAATACACACTGAAACATCCTAGTTCAAATTTTAAATTTTACCATTATTGACAAGATTCAGGGCAACAGAGGAAAGATTTCTGGTTGGCATGACATTTTTAACAAATTAGAGAAAAGATGGATCATTAATTTGGGTGGCCTATTTCCCCCTGGTTTAAATGATCATTTGTAGTATACTAAGTGTTTGTAATGATGATTGATAGGTGCTCTCTATATAAGGCAAGCAGCCTTTTTGGTTCTTTTGCTTTTTGTATTTTCACTGATGAAGGCTTAACTTACAAGCCAAAACTGGTTTGGATTTTTGTACTGTAGGCTTTTTGCCTTTTCTATGTGCCTTTTGGCATTATTTAGTATTAAAGTACATCTTTTTTAAGGGGCACCATTGTCTGCTGGTCTATGTTGTTTTTTGGAGGACATGCAAACTCCACACAGAAGGTACTCCAGCCGAGAATTGAACCAGAGACCCTCTTGCTGTGAGGTGACAACACTAACCGCTGCACTAATATTTAATAAATAATAAAAACAAAAGACAACACTTCTTACTACACAGTGCTAGTCAAGAGTTCAGAGATCACAGAGAAATACTTAAAATAATACAGTAGAAAAGTTCTGACATCGCAGAAAACAAACTAGTTTAATCTTCCTAATTCCTAGCTATTTCTAAGAGAAAACACAGTTCTAAATAATTTACATCTAGAGCAAGACAGTGCTGGTGATGTTGGATGTTCTCAAGACAAAATGCTCAGAGCTCTCTGATTCTCTCTCTTTAAATTGATAACACAGAGCTGCTTCACATGACATCATTATTCACACATTTCTGGGGTTCCCAGGCTAACAGAAACTACATTTACATTCTTTACACCTAGTCAGAAACTAGAGCAATAAAGGACATTTATACATGAAATTCTAGCCATTAACTCTGGCCTCAAAACAATAGGCAGAATTCCTTCATCCAGACATGTCGGTTCCGAACTTTGACATCAAAGACAGTCATAAAATGCTTGACTTGGCTTTCTTACAGCAGAGTGCACAGTTGTTACATTTTTGCAGTTCAATATCCAATGCAGTCTTTTCACATTTAAGAGAACATACCTGTGGCTTACATTAATATTTACAAATGACAGAATTATCTACAAAATTCTATCTGGCTAGGCTGGCTGCCTTCACCTGTCTTCACACACCCCACCTCATTTTTTTACTCTTTCTAACCTTTCTCAAAATATTCTCAGCATACTGTTCCACACTCAGCAATATATCTTTTTTATTATTCACAATGCTCCATTAACCATTTTAATTCATTCATAATACTAATTACACTCTTAACCTATTTGCCCACAAAATTAGAAACCTCTTCTTTTTTAACCTTCAACCAACACCTCTGACTAGATAACAAGCCTTCAATTTTCTTTTTATTTTACAAAAAAACATATTTTTCATACCTAAAAGACCTTTTGGAATTATTTTCTAAACTAATCAACACCTCATTAGCTTTACTCTCATAATTAACTTTATCTTGCTTTCTTTTATGCATTTCCAATTCTTAAAAAAAAAGCTTTTTTATATTTCTCTTTAAACACTATCTACCAATCAGTCCATGAACAATAAAATTCTCTCACTGACTTGTAATCACCTCATAATTGATTGACCTACCTTTCTACCATTATTCGTTAATCTTTTAATTCCTTATCCTTCAACTATTACTTCATTACCTTTACCACATTCAACCCAAAATACTCACATGATCAGAAAATACATTAATCTCTCTTAAAGAACTGGATAAAAAAAAATCTATCTCAGCACACAATCCGCCACGTCTGTATGTCCACCCATCCGTATTCCATATTTTTAAATTTGTACCTCTAATGACATCCTTTAATTTCTTAATATCCACTCCTTTTCTTTTAAACATTCTTAGCCTTCTTTTATTGAAATAAAGGTATAAACACCTATCACCTTAAAAAATATCATCACCTCTTCTCACATCTACAACAGTAGCTCTTGCAGTCTTAATAATATAAACATCTAATACTTCTCCAAACATAAAAAACACCTCTGAAAATCTCTCTTTTCCAAAATTTCACACAATACTCCTTTCCCACAATGTTTCCACCTGAATTCGATCATACTCTGAAATAAACCTTATATCCTATAAACGAACTACTTCTGCCTCATATTTTTGCACCATTGTAAAATAGCTTAACATTAATTGACCCTTAATTTTTGGTGAAATATTTTTAAACTTTCTCTTCCTCACCCTTACTATACCCCCTATTGCATTTCTTTTCCTGGCTTCTGTTACACTTCCATCACCAACATCTGATTTTTCAGTATTTATTTCTTCTTCCTCATTTCCAGCATTCTTAGTACAGTTATTTTCACCTTATTGAGCTAAAACATTTGGATGCACTTTAAAAATTTTAAGTGCACAGATCTTGAACATCTAAACATAGATCCAGAAATATTAAAAGTCAAAACCATGGAAAAAGAAAACACTTTCATTTTTTTAGAGGAGGGCAGGCCCTCTGCATCCCCACATTCCCTGCTAATTATATATACCAGCTCCAAGCTCGCCCTACATTGGGGATAGAGCAAATTCCCAATCCCCACTTTTCACAATCTCGCACAGACTTAATGCCAACAGAAACAATCAAATGAGTTTTAGTCACTTCTTGCAGAGTCGAAAACATTCAATATTATGAATGTTTGATTATATTGAGTTTTTCCAAAATTTTTAGCTACTCCTTATTCACTTACTCCTTCATCTTCCTCATTTATAATATTTTTACTACCTTTTCTTCTACCACATTACCCTCACAAACAACACTCTCTTCATTGTCTCTTTTAATATTAAATTCCTACCCTTGTCACGATCAAAAAAGAAATGCCCACCCTTCTCACAAATTTTACCTTCTTTCTTATACTTGTTCATCATATGTCACTTTTCCCTATACTGAGTACATCTAATTTTTGAATATTCATGCAACAAGTGATCAAAGTCTCCACAAAAAAAAAACAACCTTCGGCTACCCCCCTCATATATCTAATTGTTCCCTATTCTGTCAACCTGAATTACACTTGCTTTATTACATCATTTTCATACATTAAAATAACATCCACTTCCTACCCCCCATTTCAAATATCCCTTTCATCTATAACCTTTACAAAGTAAAAAAACTGAAACACAAATTAAAAAAAAAAATTGCATCTTGTAATTCAGTTTCCTCTGTGCAGAAAATTGTCTATAAACTTTTTTTCTTTAAATGATTCTCCTGCCCAGGAAAAAATAAATTAATTTCATAGATAATGGTCTTTTCATGTTTCACAATGAAATACATTTTTTTTCCATTAACTCAAAAGTTAAATCACAAAAACTTTCTTTCCCCAAATAAATCAGCAATCTAATGTCCTTTGCTGCAAATCCCAATGGCAGCACTAAATTGTCCCATACAAAATATCTGTCTATAAACTCTTCTTTTTCTTCTTATCTGTACAGTGAATCTTTCTTTCTTTTTAACAAAATGTACTGTAAGTTTTGTCCTTCCTACTTCCTCAGTATATAATCTTCTGGATATGTTCCCAGTGACTTCACCATGTTAATTCATCTCTCAATTCCTTCCTTTACTGATCAGCTCACTTTCTGCTCTGAACACTTTGTTCATCATATCGGACCACAAAATCTTGGGATCTTCTCCTGGAAATCCTTTATTCAGAAATGTCACCAAGTTATCATTACACAGCCCTCCAGATGCTGTCGCTGTCACCACAACAATTTAAAGTCAGCTAAGCTCTGACTATTTGTACAAATGCACACCATTTTCAGCTAACTTCTGTCCAGCTGACTGAATTTCATATCCTCCCTCACCAACACCAGTTACAGTACAACTTTCTTCCTCCTCCATTACGTACACTGTTTCTCCTAGCTGCCTCCGCACCAGCAAAGGAAGCAGGAAGTATAAGCACAAAACAGACTTACTTGCAACAGTGAGTAGGGGAAGTTCCTCGATGCCCTGGCCAAACTTCCCCTAGGAGTGCAAATACCAGCGTGGGTCTCCCCTGAAAAGAGGTCACTAGCCTAGTGGGACTAACCTGGTTAACAAACTATAATTAATATAAATAGATAAATAAATAAAAATCATGCATTACCAGAAAATAAACAAATAAACTCTACACCTTATTTGTGTTCACTGTATGTATGTGTGTGTGTGTGTGTGTGTGTGTGTGTGTGTGTGTGTGTGTGTATGTGTGTTTCTGCTTTATATATATATATATATATATATATATATATATATATATATATATATATATGTACACACATATATATATATATATATAGAGAGAGAGAGAGACAGAGAGAGCGAGATCTATATGCATTCTATATGATATGTGTGTGTATGTGTATATATATATATATATATATATATATATATATATATATAGGTCCCCTTCAGTTTGCCGACATTCCAGAATGTCGGCAAGCATATGGCCGACACCATATGGTCGACATTTAGAATGCTGACAATGCAGAACTGGCATCTCACTATAGTATGGAATGGAAAGATTTCCATTCCTGCACTGTAGTGCGATCTCGGAGTTGGTATATTAAAGTTACGGGGGGTCTGGGGGGGCATAGCAGTTGAAAGGAAATTTTATTTTCCTTTTCTATGGACCTCTCACAATGTTGGCATTCTGAATGTCGATCAGATGGTGTCGGCCATATGGTTGTCGGCATTCTGGAATGTCGGTATTGTGTAGGGGATCCATATATATATATATATATATATATATATATATATATATATATATATATATATATATACACACATATAAAACAAAGCAAATTATAGAAAATTCACGCATTCTAAACCATTCAGAGATCATTTTGTGAAGACATTCTCAAACAGAGCCTTCCCAAATTGATATATATTTGTCATTCAATATAGTGTTAGAGAATGGACATTTCAGTGAGAACACTGATTGCCCCCAAACAAATTTTCTAAAAAGAGGTAGGAACAGTCTGTTGAAAGAAGTTTGCATGGAGGATACTATTGTTCTATTTGAAATTTGATAACAGAATTATTTATTGTAATGTAACAAAAGCAAATGTGTCATTCTCAGGTGTACTATTTGCATTCCAATAGGTCTCGTGATTTTAACCAGTATAGAGATTTGAGAGAGACATATTGGTAAGTTTTGAAGTTATGTCCTGATGTAAATTTAGCTATCCTGTGATAAAATTGCTCAAGATTCATGAACTGCAGAAGGCATATAAAAGCATGGGGATGAAGTACATTTTGGCAAGTCTGATTCTAGTTTGATTGATGAATTATTTTTGTTTGTTTTATAAAGCACATAAAGATTCAAATCCACTTTAATTTAATAAGTACTCCAAATTTCAGTTGTTGATCTAAGGTCTTTGGACAATATTTATAGCTAGGAGCTTTTTTCTTCTGATTGATATCTCAAGGTAAGAAACATTCTTGTGTGTGTGTGTGTGTGTGTGTGTGTGTGTGTGTGTGTGTGTGTGTGTGTGTGTGTGTGTGTGTGTGTGCATGTGCGTGTGTTCAGTGCAAATCCATACTCATCCAGTGATGATTGCAGTTGACTGATGGTTTTTGACCATAGGAAATGAATGAATGAAACAGAGTAGAATTATGGTAATACTTCTCTTCTGCGGTCATCTCCCCTCTCTGTGAAGTGAGCTCGCTCTGTTTAAACATCTTGGGCTGCAGATGCACCCCTCCCACCCTCCAAACTTGAATAAGTACTATTGCTGAAGTGCAATTCCAGTGAAAATATTACAAAGACTTCTCTGCAAGCACAGCTTTTCTTCAAATTAAACGCAATCTGTTTAAACATCTTGGGCTGCAGGTGCACCCCCCCCCCCCACCCTCCAAACTTGAATAAGTACTATTTCTGAAGTGCAATTCCAGTGAAAATATTACAAAGGCTAATCTGCAAGCACGGCTTTTCTTCAAATTAAATGCAATCTGTTTAAACATCTTGGGCTACAGGTGCAACCCACACCCTCCAAACTTGAATAAGTACTATTGCTATGTGCAATTCCAGTGAAAATATTACAAAGGCTTCTCTGCAAGCATGGCTTTTCTTCAAATTAAACGCATTCTGTTTAAACATCTTGGGCTGCAGGTGCACCCCCACCCTCCAATATTGCTGAAGTGCAGTTCCAGTGAAAATATTACAAAGGCTTCTCTGCAAGCACGGCTTTTCTTCAAATTAAACGCAATCTGTTTAAACATCTTGGGCAGCAGGTGCAACCCCCACCCTCCAAACTTGAATAAGTACTATTGCTGAAGTGCAATTCCAGTGAAAATATTACAAAGGCCTCTCTGCAAGCACAGCTTTTCTTCAAATTGAACGCAATCTGTTTAAACATCTTGGGCTGCAGGTGCACCCCCCCCCCCTCCAAACTTGAATAAGTACTATTGCTATGTGCAATTCCAGTGAAAATATTACAAAGGCTTCTCTGCAAGCATGGCTTTTCTTCAAATTAAACGCATTCTGTTTAAACATCTTGGGCTGCAGGTGCACCCCCACCCTCCAATATTGCTGAAGTGCAGTTCCAGTGAAAATATTACAAAGGCTTATCTGCAAGCACGGCTTTTCTTCAAATTAAACGCAATCTGTTTAAACATCTTGGGCAGCAGGTGCAACCCCCACCCTCCAAACTTGAATAAGTACTATTGCTGAAGTGCATTTCTAGTGAAAATATTACAAAGGCTTCTCTGCAAGCACAGCTTTTCTTCAAATTAAACACAATGTATGTCTTAACTTTCAACATAAAGACTTAATGTTAATGTCTTTATATACTGAGTTTTTTTTGTTGTTTAAAGCGTGCACACTTGCAGAGGCATGTCTAGCTAGCCCAGTTTTCCTAACTCCAATCATGTAAGACCCCATTTCAGACTCTAGTTGATGACACACTGCTGGATTCCGCACCTCTCTCTGAGTAACAAGGCAAAATTTTAATTTTTTATCTATGGCTTTTACATCCAACTGTGCCTTTTTCCTCAGTTTCATCTGTGACCAGTCAATATTAGACTATTTTTGTATGGCAATAGCTATCCACTTCCAAACTAAACTTCACTACCCCAGAATTAGTAACACCAGAAATAATTAACTTGTGCTAGTTTAGTTTCCCCCTTGAACTGTACTGCCATTCACTTAACTGCACTTCATCTGTTCTCTTGGTACTCTCTCCATATCACTTACCAACAGTTTGATTCAATTGATTGTTGTTGTTTGAATTGCCCATCTTCCAGAATCTGACTGAGAGACCTGTCAATAACTCTCACAGGACTCCTTCTGCAATTAGTCCCTACCTTCCTCCCCACTAGGAATGCATAGGACAGAAGTTATATAAGCCTGTATTCTCTATCACCTGATTGTTTTCTAGCCCACAACCCCTCCTAAGAGCAGCTAACAGGTCTCTGCCCACTTCGCTCCCCACCCTGCCTTCAATTTCCACCCGCCCCCGGTGGTCCTACCTTTATTAGAAGAACAAACCCCTCCCATCATTTTTACCACCAACCACAACACTACTCCCAACTCTAAATCCACCATCTTCCCACTACTACCCCTCCTCTTCTTCTAACATGAATAAGCATACCATACTTATACTCTTTGCATACTCTCTCCTTGCATATCTTACATCTTACCAAAACTCCATTATACCCCCACTCAACCACTTCCACTGTACAACTATTCACACTATCACTCATGACTCACCCTCACTCTGCTCCTCTCCCACCAACTCAAGAACCATCCCTATGCATCCTTCACATATTCTATCAACTAAAATACTCAAACTAAATGCATCCCTACAAGTTAACAAAATAACCCTCCCACCACATCTGTTACCGACTGCACCCAATCATAAAGTTTCGTTAAAATGCAAACTCTTTCACAAACTGATAACACTAATAACCTCATGCATATCAAAACTTGCCCACAGTGGAGACATCCACCCCAACCCTGGCCCCTCCATCTCCAACCCCACTTCTAATAATCAAACTAACAACCACAACATCTCCCAAATCCCAGCCAGTAGAAAACCAAATGACCTCCTTCTGCTAAGCCTAAATATCAGAAGTATAACCAACAAAGTCAACGAACTCCATGCCACCATAGACTTGTAATCCCCAGATATAATCATCCTGACAGAAACCTGGCTAAAACCTTACATTACCAGTGAACAAATCCTCCCTAATGGTTACAAGATACTAAGACTAGACCGACTAAACAATAAAGGAGGTGGTATAGCTATAATATTTAAACAGCATCTAAACATCCAGATCCTAAACTCATCAGCTCCCCAAATTGACAATGAAGAAATAATATATACCAACCTGAAAATAAACCAAAATAAAACCATCAACATAATAGGATGCTACTTTCCACCTGGCCAAAATATCCCTCCACTAGAAAACCTCCTCAGCTGGACTACCCACCATCTCCCCCAAGAGACCATAATTTTAGGTGACTTCTATACTGATTGGCAATCCTGTTGTGGCAACCATCCAACCCAGCATCTAAACCTCCATGGCTTCACCCAACTAGTCCAGTCACCAACCAGAATAAATAAAAACTTCAACAAGCACACTACCCTGGATTGGATACTAGTCTGAAAGATTCCCCAGTCCTATATAGCAGGCTCCCTATCAGATAGCCTCAGTGATCATCTCCCAACATTCCTACTCAAAAAACACCTATACCAAGTTAAACCTGTCATCTATCATCAAATACGTAAAAAAACTAAACTTTAACCCAATCACATTCATCTCATCTGTCAAAGAATGTAACTGGCACCCTCTAAATTACCTCAGCCTAGATGACGCAGTCCAATTCTTCAATACTACCTTCCTAAGCATCCTAAATAACCACGCCCCATAAGACTTACCAGAACCAAAGCCCAACCCTCCCCATGGCTACAGAAAATCAATAGGTCAGAAATGAAAAACAGAGATAAAGCCTAGGAACACTGGCGCAAACCCAAAACCCCCTCAGCTAGACAGAAATTCCTAGAACTACGCAATAGAGTCAAAAAGCTAATAAAGGATGACAAAATCCAGTACTACCAGTCTGCCCTCATCTCCTCCCAACACAACCCCAAACAATTCTGGACCTCCATAAACTCCATCCTCCACCCAGGTAAAATCAATACCCCTACAACTAACATTCCTCTCTCAGAAAATATTGCTACCTCATTCAACACACACTTCACACAAACCATACTATCACTAGCTAGACAACACAACCCCTCCCTACACCCCACACCTTCACCCAGTAATCCCCCAGACAACACAACCCCCCTACACCCCACACCTTCACCCAGTAATCCCCCCAGACAACACAACCCCCTCCCCTACACCCCACACCTTCACCCAGTAATCCCCCCAGACAACACAACCCCCTCCCCTACACCCCACACCTTCACCCAGTAATCTCCCCAGACAACACAACCCCCCTCCCCTACACCCCACACCTTCACCCAGTAATCCCTCCACACTCTTCTCATTTCCTCCCATTCTAGACAACACAACCCCTGCCCTACCCCCACACCTTCACCCAGTAATCCCCCCACACTCTTCTCATTTTCTCCCATTCTAGACAACACAACCCCCTCCCCTACACCCCACACCTTCACCCAGTAATCCCCCCACACTCTTCTCATTTTCTCCCATTCCTACCTCCAACATAAGAAAACTCTTAACTAAATTTAAACCCACAAAATTAGCAGTAGACAACCTCCCAAGTGAATTCCTACAAATTGCAGCTGACGCCTTAGCCTACCCAGTATCCATCTTGATTAACCAATCTCTGTCAGAATGCTACATCCCTACACTATGGAAAATATCACACATCATTCCCCTTCACAAAGGCAGCCCCTCCACAGATCTAACCAACTACCACCCCATAGCGATTCTATCTCCACTCTCCAAAATACTAGAGAGATGCATTCACTCTCAAATCTCAGACTACCTCCTTACTAACAACCTGTTTTCTAATATTCAACATGGTTTCCAACCAAACCATAGCACCACCACTGCCTTACTCTCCTTTACTAACACTGTCCTTCACCATAAAAACAATGGCCATCTCTCCTCTGCTACTTTCCTAGACCTATGTAAAGCATTTGACATGGTCCCACACAAACATTTCATATTTGTACTCAATAACCTATCCTTCTCTCAATCAGTCACCAACTGGTTTCAGAGTTACCTGTCTGACTGCCAGCAATCTGTTGTATGGCAAAATGACATCTCTCCCCAACTACCTGTCTCTATTGGTGTTCCCCAAGGATCCATCCTTGGACCCCTACTCTTCTCTATTTTCACCAATAATCTAGCCTCTGCCACCAAATATGGCACACTCATACAATATGCAGATGACTCAAACATCATCTGCTCAGCCCAGTCCCTACTTGAACTGCAAAAGGTCACACAGGATGCATTTTCCTCTGTTGAAACTTGGCTATCCAATGCCCAGTTAATACTCAACCCAAACAAAACTAAACTCTTCATCTTCGAACCCACCAAACATACTCAAAACAATTCTCACTTTAACATCACAGCAAAAGACAACACCACTATCCACCCAACAGATCACACCAAATTGCTAGGAGTTGAAATAGACAACATTCTCAAATTTGACATTCACATATCCATGACCATAAAAAAGTCCACAAAAAACTAGGAGCCTTATACAAAAATAAGCAACTCCTCACCAAAGCAGCTAGGATTTCAGTTGCAAATTTGCACCTTATCTCCACCCTATTTTATGCCTCTCCAATATATACCGACCTAAGGCAATGTGATCTAAATAAACTCGAGACCTGCTACAACAAAATCACCAAATTCGCCACCGGGGCATCCTACCACAGTCACCACTGTCTCTCACTTACTGAACTAGGCTGGCTAGAACTCCCTCACCTCCTTCAATGGTATAAACTCGCACTCACCCACAAACTGATTAATCATCCTCTAAAGGTCCCATCCCTCCAGTATCTACTCCAACCCTATCTCACCACCAGACCACTATGATCCAGCAACAAAAATCAATTACAGGTTACTAGAGCCAATAACACTGCTGGAGAAGCACTAATCTCCAGCGCTATAGCCAAATTATGGAACACCCCCACACACACACACACACACACACACACACACACACACACACACACACACACACACACACAATAACCTCTGTACCATCATGCACCCACTTCAAAGCTTTAACCAAAGCGCAACTAAAAACTTGCTGGCTATGACCTTGTAACTCTGCTCTCTAACGTCTCCCACTCCATCTACCCTCTACCTCTCTTCCACCCCACAAACTACCTTTGATTACAGCAAGCTCTGATACTTCCATGCCTATCTACTTATTATATGGCAGTAACTTCTTATTGAAACAATTGTTAATATCTGCTATGACTTTGTGGATGGAACAGATGCAAGTTATCTACTGAATGTACTATGTTCTTCATCTGTAACTATGTCTGTAATATTTTAATTTGTGGAGCTATTCTTCTCGGGCCTCCGCTGAAAATGGACCTACGTCCAGTCGGACATTCCCAGTCAACAAATGTAAATAAATAAACATAATATTGTCTGGGCCACATTGATGATGCATATCTTTGAAAAAAAACAGTAAAAATTAAAGGACAAAGAACTACCCATGGGAAACTCCAACAAGATGGAAAGGAGAGGAGACAGCACAGAGCCATCTAAATGAATGGATCCAGTTTTGCAGATAATGGATGAGCCATCTTACAACAGATGCCCCTAGTCCAGAACTGGACAGATGTTGAGGAAAATGGTATGGATAAGTGGGTCTGATTATTTTAACTACTCAATAAATTCTGCTCCGGCTGTATGATTTTAATTCACTTTGTCATACAAGTAGTTTATAAAGGTTGGCGGAAATGTTATTGCTATTAACAGATTATTCTTCAGACAAAAAAAAACATGGTGGTGCAGAGAATGTCATGGTCTATCAGATAGAAGAATAGGAGAAAAAATACACTTTCCAAGGAATATGGTTAATGATGGTAAGATTATGATAGGACATAAATTATTATAGGAAAATGGGAAGCATCATTTGTATATAAAAACAGCAATGGCAGTTTTGCACAGGATGGAGATATAAACCATTCTCAAATGTAATGGCTGATAATTAGAATCAACATCATGTGTGCCAACAATTACCCAACATATCCATAAAGATTTTTAAATTTGGAGGTCAAATTCATGCCAATAATGAAGAATGAAAGAATAAATGAATTTCTTGCCTGAGAAAGCAAACTGATCCTTGCAAACCTTTTTCAGCCAAGGCCTAGGTCTCCAGGGCAAAGATAAATGCACTTATGTCTGGGCAAATTTATTTTTAGATTAATCACTTAAAAAGCATGATTTTGTTTGGGAAGCAAGCGAAAATAGGAGTACCACAAAGAAACCCGTTTGAAGAGAAGATATAAATTCCTAACAGATATTAAGTAGAGGCTAAAATCAACCTCCCAGACCTAGAGCTGTTACGAACTATTTCCTGGTTTAAACGTTTTGCCACCAGTTTTACTTGTAAGGGAATCCACTAAACAATTAATATTCATTTGATTTGTTAATATGTATATAAACTGTTAAAATGTTTTGTAGTTGTGCAGTGTGGCGGCATTCAAAATATGTGTTTTTATTTCATTGTTTGCTGTATTTGCTAATAAAACTAATGCAAGTTTACAAGTAAATGCAGTACACCTCTCTTTTTGTAAGCTGCTGCATTCTAAATATTATGTACTTCTAATGCCCTGCTGGATCAATTAGGAGTTTTCTCTTTTGTTGAAAGATGACAGAAAGTAATTTTTCTGTCTTTTATTTCATTCTGTTGTTCCCATTTGGAAAAGTAGAAGTTATACTAATAAAGGAAATACTACGAAAGAAAGTTAAGGAGATAGTACAGCAGACTTGGCTATCTGAGGCCTTGTCTGTCATTGTTACATTATTTAATTACATCTGCTAACATGAGCTGTGCAGCATGTGGTTTGCAATTGCATTTCACTGAGGCATCTGTGGTACTATACTTTGCACAGAGCCAGCTGTGATGTTTCTTTGAAGTTCCCTTGGAAAATGAATATGTGTGTGTCTGGGGGGAACTTTAGTGTTGCCTCTGTTTTGCTGCTACGTCTACTGCTCACAGTAAAGAATCAGCTAAAGCAAAATAAATAGTGCCACCACACACATTCTGTGTTCTTACTCGCCACGTCAACATATGTTCTTTTTTTATGCAGTTCTTGGACTCTGCTTCAGCATTCAGTCCTGCACTTTCTCAGTGCATAGCTTGGCAGCAACGTTTACAAGCATCTCATACAAGGCTAGAGGTTCCAAGGTCTTTAACCATATGGATATAATGCACTAAATGCATAAATAATGAACAAACAATTGCTTAATTTTCTATAAGTTCAAATCCAACATTAGGTTCCTAAGTTTTGGCCTCCTAAATTGATTTTTGGCTATATAAGATTAGATAACTTGTAAATGTGCATTCTTACAGGTCAACACAGTATCGGTACTATCTATTTACATTTCTAACTATAGATAATTTAAAAACTGTCTTGCACGTATGCAAAATAAATTAAGAGCAACAGGCATTTAAAAATGTGCACAACAGAGAAATGTATTTAGTATGATTTAATTGTACTTGTGCTGTTTGATATTGTGAAGGTTACATTGTTAAAAGACAGTCCGGCTGTAAAGTCAATTTGTTGTTTTAATTGAGGACTGCTTATAAGACAGCTAAGCTGGTTGTTTTAAAGTCTTTTTAAATTGTATGACAGATGTACTTGGAAGCTGATAAGGATTTGATACTAGATTATGAAACATATCTCTATGAATGTGGTTTACCTGAGTATCCCCCTTCAAATCATGTTGAAAATAACTTTTTAGTGGTTCTTTTCTGTGGGAGTGGAGGTTTTCTTCATGCAGCAGACTTTAGCCCCTGAACCTTCTTACCACATACTACTAATGTGTGTCCCCACATATAAACACAGAGACAATTACACACACACTCTCACACCTTACACACTTTCCATCTCCGAGTTTCTGTGCCCCTCTTTATATGGTTTTCATAAGAAATCATTGATTCAGTTCTTCATATAACTATTCCCCTGTATTCTGAGTTGGCATAATGTTCAGAAGTTTTTAACATGCTCAGATCTATATAATGCCTTCTCACTCTTGTCAATAATTTGAATTACAGCCAGCAGAAGGACAGCACTACAATTATTCTTTGTGTGTGTGTGTGTGTGTGTGTGTGTGTGTGTGTGTGTGTGTGTGTGTGTGTGTGTGTGTGTGTGTGTGTGTGTGTGTGTGTGTGTGTGTGTGTGTGTGTGTGTGTGTGTGTGTGTGTGTGTGTGTGTGTGTGTGTGTGTGTGTGTGTGTGTGTGTGTGTGTGAGATACCTCTCAGCTGTACAGATTTTCACAGAATGTCCAGTACTTTGGCCCATATTTTTGTCCTATTCCTCTTTTTTCCTGGCAAATCACTGGGATGATCTCAGGATTGTAGTCACTAAATAATGACATACATTTGAGTTTCAGACTTCAAATCCTTCAGAAAATGTATGTTAAAACAAATCCTGTTACTCTAGCAACTTTCTAAGTTTATAAGAGCAATATTTAAAATATGTCCTTATTTGTACCCCCATTTTGTCAAGCTTTGTCCAGATTTTTTGCATTAACAGGTTGAGAGGTATGGTGTGTGTGTGTGTGTGTGTGTGTGTGTGTGTGTGTGTGTGTGTGTGTGTGTGTGTGTGTGTGTGTGTGTGTGTGTGTGTGTGTGTGTATCAGTAGTAGTAGTCTTAAGCTGCTACACTTTCCTGGCATGAATGAGATTAGCCAGCACAGTATTGCCTTTGGATGAAAATGACCACACACAACATTTAATAAATCACACCCCACATTTGCTTGGAAGAAATGACTGCAGCCATGTATTTATTATCAAAGTCAAAGTAAACTTTATTGTCATTTAGAACTACACACGTGTAGCCTAAACAAAATTTTGTGCATCAGCCCAGTTATTGAGATTGTAAAGGAAAGTGAAACAACACATAGAAGTAGAGGAATAAGCATAACTAACAAATACAATACTACTCCCAACACATACAAGAAAGAGCATTAACATTTACCAACACTCATATATGAAAAGAATACCCTCCCGAGTTAAATTAACTATTGTATTTAAAGTAATACAAAACACACTACAGACTGAAATGCCTAAGTTATTTGTTTAATATTGCACTTGAGTGAGATAAATAATACTGACTATGGATATAATAGATATTGCACTTACTTGGAATATATGCAAGTATATACAGTGGATATAAAGTCTACATGCCCCCATTAAAATGCCAGGTTTTCGTGATATAAAAAATGAGATCACAATAAATCATTTCAAATCTTTTCACACCTTTAACGTGACCTATATCCCATACAATTCAATTGAAAAACAAACAAATCTGTTAGGGGAAGAAAATAAAAAATGTACAGTAAGCTGATTGCATAAGTGTACACACCCTTAAACTAATACTTTGTTGAAGCACCTTTTGATTTAATTACAGCATTCAGTCTTCTTAGGTAGGAGTCTATCAGCATGGCACATCTTGACTTGGCAATATTTGCCCACTCTTCGTTGCAAAACTGCTCCAAATCTGTCAGATTGCAAGGGCATCTCTTGTGCACAGCTCTCTTCACGTCACCCCCACAGATTTTCTATTGGATTTCAGTCTGGGTTCTGGCTGGGCCATTCCAAAACTTTGTTTCTTCTGGTGAACCCATTATTTTGTTGATTTGGATGTATGCTTGGGGTCATTGTTATGTTGAAAGGTGAAATTCCTCTTCATCTACAGCTTCCTAGTAGACGCCTGAAGGTTTTGGGCCAAAAGTGACTGGTATTTGGAACTGTTCATAATTTCCTCCACCTTGACTAAAGCCCTAGTTCCAGCTGAAGAAAAGCAACCCCAAAGCATGATACTGCCACCACCATGCTTCACCGTGGGGATGGTATTCTTTTGGTGATGTGAAGTGTTGTTTTTGCACCAAATGTACCTTTTGGAATTGTGGCCAGAAAGTTCAACCTTGGTCTCATAAGACCATAATACATTTCCCACATGCTTTTGGGAGCCTTGTTGTATTATTTTGCAAATTTCAGCTAGGCCTGAATGATTTTCTGTGCAAGAAAAGGCTTCCGTCTTGCAACCCTATCCCACAGCCCAGACATATGGAGAATATGGGAGATTGTTGTCACATGTAGTACACAACCAGTACTTGCCAGAAAATCCTGCAGCTCCCTCAGTGTTGCTGTAGGTCTCTTGGCAGTCTCCCTGACCAGTTTTCATCTTGTCTTTTCATCAATTTTGGAGGGATGACTAGTTCTTTGCAATGTCACTGTTGTCCCATATTTTCTCCACTTTTTGATGACTGTTTTCACTGTCTTCCATGGTATATCCAATGCTGTGGAATTTTTTTTGTTCCCTTCCCCTGACTGATACCTTTCAACAATGAGATTCCTTTGATGTTTTGTAAGCTCTCTGTGAACCATGTTTTTTGCTGTAGCAGGCAACTGAGTAAATGACAGGAAAATCCTACTAGGACAGCTGAACTTTATTAGGGGTTAATCAGAGTCTCTTTGATGGCAGGTGTGTACCCAAGAAGACTGAATGCTGTAATTAAATCAAAAGGTGCTTCAACAAAGTATTAGTTTAAGGGTGTGCACATTTTTGTAACCAGCTTATTGTACGTTTTTTATTTTTTATATTTTCCCCTAACAAGATTTGTTTTTTTTTTTTCAATTGACTTGCACGTTATAGGTCACATTAAAGGTGGGAAAAGTTTTGAAATGATTTATTGTAGTCTCATTTTTTTATATAAAAAAAACTGGCATTTTAACAGGGATGTGTACCCCTTTTATATCCACTGTATTGCACAAATAAATAAAATTGATTTATTATGTGTCCAGACCCCCGGACTAGTGTCCGAGTTCAGCAGTCTAATCACTGAAGGGTAGAAACTGTTACTGAATCTTGTAGTCCTTCAGTGAATGCTGCAATATCTGCTGCCAGATGCTTAAACAGTCCATACACAGGATGTATGTTGTCCTGTATTATTTTGGTGGCCTTTCAGATGCTTCTTGCTGAATAAAGATGTATCAATGGAAGACTGGAACTTGTTACCTTCTCTGCAACCATCACCACTCTGTAGCGCCTTCCTTTCTGTAACTGTGCAGCTTCCAACCACACTGTGAAGTTGCAGGTGAGGATGTTCTCTATTGCACCTCTATAGAAGGTGGAGAGAATATGAGGAGGAAGCTTAGCTTTTTTCAGCCTTCTTAAAAGGTGGAGGCATTGGTGCACTTTCTTGACCAGTTGGCTGGTGTTTTCCAACCACAAGAGATCCTCTGATATGTGAACACCGAGGAATTTTGTACTCAACCCTCTCCACACTCTCACCATTGATCCTGAGCACTGGGTGGTTTATTCTCCTTTTACTGAAGTTGATGATAATCTCTTTGGTCTTGTTTACATTCAGGTCAACGCTGTTCCCCTCACACCAGTTGATCAGAGATGGCACCTCCTCTAGATACGCCCTTTCATCCTCCTTTGTGATGAGCCCCATGACTGTGGTGTCATCAGCAAACTTGATGATATGGTTGGACTTATGCTTAGCATAGCAGTCGTGGGTCAGGATGGTGAATAACAGAGGGCTGAGAACACATCCCTGTGGAACCACGGTGTTACTCATGATGCACTTTGATGTGTTCTTACCTGAACACACCCTCTCTGGTCTCTTAATCAGGAAGTCCAGGATCCAGTTACAGAGATGTTTACTGATTCCTAAATGTGCCAGTTGTTCTATCAATTGCATTGATACCACTGTATTAAAAGCAGAGCTGAAGTCTATGAACAGCATCCTCACATAGTTGTCTTTGCCCTCTAAATGCTGAAGGGAGATGTGTAGTGCTACTGATATGGCAACAGCCGTGGCTTAGTTAGCTCTGTACACAAACCGTAGACGGTCAAAATCAGGAGGTAGTTTTTGACCAGCCACTCAAATCATTTCATAACAGTGGATGTCAGACCGACTGGTCTGTAGTTGTTAGGGCTGGAGGAAGTGGTATTATTACATAGTAGCATTATGCCAATCAGCTCAAATTATGTATCAGATCAGTGCCAGATAAGAAATCAATGGCAACCAAAAATATTCAGATGGGTACAAAGGGCAGAAGTTGGAGGGAAGACAAATCAACCAGGCCATAACATACCACTGCAGTCCTTTAAATGCTCAACCAACATCTATGGTTGAAGGGCTCTACAACCAAACACCAACAGTCTCATGTCACTATTCAGTCAGAAACTAGTGGCTGAATGGAGTCTCCCACTTGTATGACCCCAGGCTGTGATCCCCAGCCTGCCCACTACACCATGGGGGTGTCTCATCCAGAGAAGGGCCTATCCAAGCCTGCACCCCTCCCCAGACCTAGGACACGCCTTTGCAATTTAAGTTTTCCAAGTCTGCCCTTCCGCCACAGTAAGATGACTTGACCTACATGCCATCTGCCACCCAAAGTGCATCTGCCAACTTTGCTATTCCTTTAAGGTTTTCTATAAGTAATTTTGTTTCTGAATGTGACAAGTGAACTCCATCACTTCTGTGCAGTTCTGGTGAACTGATATTAATTAGTGTGGTCACCCCCTATTTAACTTACCTGTTGTCTAATGAATCTGTTTGTCAACTTCCTAGCCCTTTCTACTGCTTTGGCTTTATTTTCTCCTCATCGGACTGGTCTTGGGATTATACCCTACCACACAAGCTTAATGTTCAGCCAAATCTGTCTGATCTGCCTGGACCACTGATAAATCCTATTTTTTGAGGTACAACAATAGGCTGTTTATCACATCACCCCCCCCCCCCATATGTAATACAATTGAACCTGGCTCAGGTAATGACTCAGAATACTATGATAAAGCTGCCAGCAGGTGCCTCTGCTGAATTTCTCTCCTTTCCAGCCAACAAGCCCACATTTCTTCCTCTTTGAAACCCAGCTTCACCCAATTCTCTGGACATATGGTAACACGAAAGAATGCAATAGAATCCACATCTCTGTCAGCTGCTTTATGATACCTGCAAAATAGAATGCTGATTAGTCATCATGATCTGACATATCTTCTGTAAGATTGCGATCTCTGACCTAAGCACAGTACTTCAATTTCTGATGCCCCTTTCCGTGGGCATGTGATGCGGCTCCTATTCTAAAGGAATGAGCTGTTAACTTGCTAATTGCAACACCCAGCCTCGCTATGGCTTTTTTCAGGACTGCCCTGAATTGGTAACTAAATAAGTGAGCACAATTTTTGTGACACAGGGATGGTGCATCACCACGTTGAGACATTAGCTGGTATTTCTTAAACCATCTAACTGTATCCCACCCTGTATATTTTGGGGGCTCCAGCTTCTGCCATACTCCTTTTCCTAGCTGGTCCATTTACTCTTCCTCACACAAAACCCTACCTTGTCAGACTCTAGTTTAATATCACTGAGTTCTAGACCCATGGAGGGTTGTCACTCTCACTACACTGCACTATCTCAGATATCCAGAATGTGCCACAAAATGCTATTAAGTGTGCTGTCCGAAACAGTCACAGTTCATACTGCAAACTCCATACCTCTCTCAGAACTCCTTGTAGCTGTGCAAAATTACATGGCCTGATAGGCTGATGCACATCAGCTCTCCTGACCTCCATTCTTGACCAACATTTAAGCATCTTTCTAATTGCAAATACTTGCATAGTGTCCTGCACCCTCATGCCTTTGGTACCAACTAATTGCTGCCAGGGGTACACCAGCGCTGCATCTAGATATACTCAACTTTCTTTTAAACTAAAAATGTAACTTAATAGCTGTGGTATAGGTACTGCATATTTTACTTGCCACTCTGCATCAGCCCTTATTTCTATAAAATGGACAATACATTTCTTATACCATACTTGTGTACTTGTGTGCACTGCTTTCTCTCCCATGCCCCGTATCCATTTTTTATCAGGTCCCAAAGGTATTGCGGTATCTTATAAAGCTTCGAGTCTCCTGCTGGCACCAATTGCCTAAACCTGCCCCACTGAAAATGAGAAAGTGAGTCAGCAATAGCATTCTCCCCCTCATAGAATATGATGTGCTCTAAACGTTATGTTGTGCTACCTGCATTTCAGTACAAACTCCCTTTTTTTTCTGTCTCTTCTTCCTCCATTGGTTCTATTTTCAATCAGCCTTTACTCTCAAGCTTACTCTTTAACCCCTCACTCATCCCCATCTAAAGCTTATGCTCTAACCCCTCTTCTTTGTCGCTTTCTCATTCCTATTCTACCACCCCCTTTTTATACTGTAAATATGTACCTGTATTTTTTTTGCTTTTGAAACATTTGTTTGACTGCAACAGTTATGTTAACATCCATGTAAATGCAGTTACCTATATTCATGTATTTTATATGTTAATGACATGTTGATGGAGAATTTTTGGTTTTGTTAATCCATCACCCAGACTGAGCCTGCCATTGGTCATTTGTGATCAGTGTTCTCCAGTAAACAGTTACAACAAAATACAATAAAATAAATAAAACCCTGAAACATCTTTACTTGCCCTGTGTTGCTAGTCCCCCCCACTTGCTTAAACAGCTAGCTTGCTACTCTCATACTGTGCCCAAAAACATACTGTGCTTTTCCTACAAATCTCTCACTCTGGCATGTACTGCCCCAGCTAGACAGATGTCAGGCTTTAGACATAACCATTCCTTAAATCAGAACTCTGCAAACCATTTCCCATTCAAATACTTCCCCAAAACTGATTCCCCCTGTTCTACCTGTAAAATGATAATCAGTTGTTCTACATGGCAAATGGCATAGTAATTCATGTCATCTTGGTTGTAATGTAACACTTTCTGTGTACCATTAATAAAGGATCTACGGTACTTACCCTCTGAAACTTGTTAACTCTTCTTAGCTGCCACAGAGCACTGAACCACCAACTGTACTGGATAGTGAAGCAACACTCCCCTTACCACCCCAACACCGCCCTTGTCACCACCCCAACACTCCCCTTATCACCACCCCAACACTTCCCTTGTCACCACCACCACCCCAACACTCCCCTTATCACCACCCCAACACTCCCCTTATCACCACCCCAACACCCCCTTGTCACCACCCCAACACTTCCCTTATCACCACCCTAACACTCCCCTTATACCAGCCCAATACTCCCCTTGTCACCATCCCCACACTCCCCTTGCCACCACTCCATTTTGCTCCTTGAACTGCCTTATTATCAACTACTCAGGCTTAAACCCAGTTAAGGGGCTTCATTGTGACACTCTATGGGTAGTGCTGGAGTATTGAGATAACAATATTCAATTTAACCTTTCAAGGTACTGCTGCAAACCCTAAGTTAGAGTTGGTGCTACTGTTCCAGTGCATTACTACTAATCATGTGGCCACTGAGTAAGCACCAGATGTACCCTACCCATACATGTGGTATCCTCTCCCACTCTGTACCAAGATATTCCCAAACCTCTGACAGCTTTCTCACTCTAGACTTTCCCATTTGTTTATTTATTAGTTTAAGCAAGACAAAAAGGTGCAGCACATTTACAGCGAACCAGAAAAAAGTAAAATAAAACGAAAACGCACCACAGAGTACCCAGCATCAAAATCCACTTCATTAAACAGCCATTGAGCATTTTCATCCTTCTACAATGGGGACTTCATCAGAATGTATTAAAATCAATGAACAGTTCAGCTAAATACCTCATAGACAACTACAATTTGGTTGAAGTTTCACCAATGACATACCAGTTTAAAGCCAACAATTCACCCATCACAGGCTTTCCTTTTTAGAAAAAAAGTTAAAAATTGTTTAAAAAATATATTTATCTCTAAACTCTTGCATTAAAACTTTTCTGCTTTTCAAACAATGTTATTTCACAGTCAATAAAATGTGTACCTTTTTCTTGTATTGACATGTCAAAATAATATAATGTAATGAATCTTCTTAAAGCCTGTCGGCTTCCTCCTTTAAAACTGAAACTATAGAGATGGAGTCATTCAGACCTGGGGGCAAATTTGCGGCTAACCTCAGTTGCCATTGTAACTCCTTTCTGTATAAAAGATTTTTCCAATCCCCTCTCCTGGGATCTATCTTAATAGTCTCCAAAATACTAAATCTAAACTTATTGAAGTTTTCAGATACTAAGGAATGTCTGTATAAAGCATTAGTTTCTTTTTTGTTCTTGATGTCATAGATATGCTCATATATTCTGTTTTTGAGGGTCCATTCAGTCTTTCTTACATAATATGCTGCACATGATTCACATTATTAATTTAACTTCCCAGCATGTATAGGCCCCAGCAAAGCCATTTCCTTCCAAGGTATACAGCCAGCCCCAGGAGTAAATATGTCTGTTAAAAACAATGTAAAGTCCACCAGAATAAGAAATAAAACACACACCATGAAGTAGATGAATCACCAAGTAAAATTTTAATCCTGCTACCTCAGCCTTTCACTTGGTTCATCTACTTCGTGGTGTATAAATATGTCTGTGCCTGCCAAACAGGCCTCACTTAATTGCAGTTTATAACTAAGCCTAAACCCTCCCAACCCTTTATCCTGTTATCCAGTTTACCCCATAATCTGGCCTTAATGCCCAGCTATGCAAGCTGAGTGGCATAATGTAATGCTCCTGGATCACCTTTCTGCATGCAACCCAATAAAACACATGAATAAGGCATGATGAAATGCACTTATTTGCTTCAATTAAACATTTCAGCTTGTTTCAACCAGCAAAAATTCCCCCCACCTGACCACTGCTGGGCCTCAGCCATATATCTGCAGCAGTTACTCCACCAAACTATACTGCAAAAGCACTAACTGACTTACCAAGACTTCCTTAATACCCATCTGCCTACTTTCTATATCCTTATTCAGGTCTGCTGAAACATTATGAATCTGGCTGTCTCCAACCATACTGTTATAGAAACAGTCTCATAATCTGTGACCCCATCAAGAAAATAAGGGCCATATGACTGGGAAATAAGTTGGTTGTTTTAATTTATACATCTACCCTGCAATGATTTTGGCTAACTATACAAACTATAAGCAGAAAATAGTTTCAAGTCTCTATAGTGTTTTGCACTACTGTAAGCTTCTACCTTCAGAAATATAAAACGTATCCTTGGTTTGCTGCAGCTTGCTAAACCATGAATTATTGTTGTTGTTGTTATTATTATTATTATTATTTTTGATAACTCAGGTACCATTCCAAATGAGAGTTTGGTCTCCATTTACTGATTCGAAAAATCTGACCACTACAAAGTACAACTGTGCTTGCCTACAGATCTGCTGCTACCCTACACTGAAATGTCATTTATTTGCTTAAACTACTATTTGTTGCTAACAAAAAAGGTGGCCAGGTCATCAAAATGGATATAGACCTGACCCATGCACCGTGAAGAGTTCCAAATAAATATCTGCAGTAAAATATACAAATGATTCAAAGACGATGACAATTTATCTTAACACACTTATGGAGTAGCATGTACCATACACTAAGGTAAACAGTACATCCAGTTTGTCTCAACTTGCATGACAATACAGAGTTATACAGCAAAGTAGATCCCCCATGTGAATGTTAGATTGCCCCCCCCCCCATTTTCTTGCCCCATTCTACCTACATGTTTGACTTTCTCATAACTCACTGATGGTCATAGTTGGCCAATAATGTCAAATAACAGTTGCTTACTTTTTATTCCTCAGGCAATACACACTAATGCAGTAATTGTGGCCCTATTAACTTCTAAGTGCATACTTCTAAATTCTCCTGATTTTGTTTTCTGTCTGTCCATTAAGTTTAGCTTTGTCCAGAATTCTTGAATCAATAATTTGAGAGCTATGCTGCAACTTTCTCCACAAGACACAAAAGACCTTCCTTCTACTAGACTGGAGATTTTTTTTTATCATATGCATATTCTTATCAGATTTCTAAATAAATCTGGAGTACCATTTGTTTCTACCTAAGCTTTCTTGCTCTGTATTGCTGAATCCTTGCCATCAAAGTGATGTGAAGCCATCCATCGATCAACAACCCTTTTTCCCATTTTTTCCACAGGGGGTCGGGGTGTCACTTCAACAGTAACAATCATCTAAAGCCGAGGTGTACACCACCGGGTGGCTAGCCTGCCACGATGCTTCATCTACACTATACACTTCCATGCATACTGACACTTATGGATGATTTAGACTGTCCAGTCCACTTACTGCATGTCTTTGGAATGTG